>NC_133325.1:790288899-790422591 GCF_042186555.1 Aquarana catesbeiana
TGTGGAAGGCAATGTCCATGCCTCGCTGGACAGGGCGGTCAGCGGTAAGGTGCATATTACCGCTGACTCATGGTCCAGCAGGCATGGACAGGGATGTTACCTAAGTTTTACCGGGCATTGGGTGACTCTGCTGGCAGCTGGGAAGGATGCAGGACAAGGTGCAGTAGTGTTGGAGGTTGTTCCGCCACCATGCCTCCAAAATGCTAATGATTGTGACACACCTCTCTCCTCCACCCCTCCTCTTCTTCTTCCTCCATGGCCTCTTCCTGTGCTTTGTCCTCGGAACCAGCAGTGATCCGTAGCCGTTCAAGGGGCTACGCAAGTACGCAGGCCAAAAGATGCCATGCGGTGCTTGAGCTAGTGTGCTTGGGGGACAGGAGCCACACTGGGGCAGAGGTTCTGTCAGCTCTGCAGGGGCAGATTCAGAGGTGGTTGACGCCACACCAACTTAAGGCAGGAATGGTGGTTTGCGACAATGGCACCAACCTCCTCTCTGCCCTCCGACAGGGACAAATGACCCATGTGCCCTGTTTGGCTCTTGTCCTTAACTTGGTGGTGCAGCGGTTATTGGGCAGGTACCCGGGCTTACAGGATGTCCTGAGGCAGGCCAGGAAAGTCTGTGTGCATTTCCGCCAGTCATATAATGCCAGTGCTCGGCTGACGGACCTCCAAAAGGAGTTTAACCTGCCCAAGAACCGCCTAATCTATGACATGCCCACCAGGTGGAACTCAACGTTGGCCATGCTGCAGCGGCTGCACACGCAGCAGAGGGCCATCAATGAGTACCTGTGCGACTATGGCAGCAGGACAGGGTCAGGGGAGCTTGTTTTTTTTTCCCCACGCCAGTGGGCCATGATTAGGGATGCATGCACTGTCCTGTCACCATTTGAGGAGGCCACGAGGATGGTGAGCAGTGACAGTGCATGCATCAGTGACACTGTCCCCCTTGTCCACCTGTTGGAGCACACACTGCGTGGAATAATGGACAGGGCACTTGAGGCAGAACAGAGGCAGGAAGAGGAGGACTTCCTTAGCTCTCAAGGCCCCCTTTATCCAGACAGTGTTCCTGCGTGCCCGCCGATCACACAGGAAGAGGACGAGGAGGTGGAGGAAGATTGTGTCAGTATGGATGTGGAGCCTCTAGCAGTCTTTAAGGGATCAGTCCCAAGAAACACATGGGCTTGTACGTGGCTGCGGACCATGTCGTCCTTAGTGACCCAGAGGACTCCGGACCGAATTCCTCAGCAAACCTATGCTGCATGGCCTCCCTGATCCTGCAAAGCCTGCGTAAGGATCCTCATATTCGTGGTATCAAGGAGAAGGACCAATACTGGCTGGCAACCCTCCTTGATCCACGTTACAAGGGTAAGGTTGCGGACCTTATCTTGCCATCGCAGAGGGAGCAGAGGATGAAACATCTTCGGGAGGCCTTGCAGAAAGGTCTGTGCAACGCCTTCCCAGAGACTGGGAGGTTACAAACTTCTGTTTTTGGACAACGTGTTGCTGAGGCTTCGGTCAGTCAAAGAAGGAGCGGTGAAGAAGGTGGCCGTCTGACCGATTCATTCAGACAATTTTTTGGTCTGCAGCCCCAAGGTATGATCGGTTCCAGCAACCATCGACAGCGTCTGTTTTACATGGTGCAGGAATACCTAGGGGCAAGATCTGACTTGGACACCTTTCCCACTGAAAATCCTCTGGGTTACTGGGTCTTGAGGATGGATCACTGGCCAGAGCTTGCACATTATGCAATTGAGCTACTGGCCTGTCCTGCATCCAGCGTTCTTTCGGAACGCACATTCAGTGCTGCTGGAGACGTGGTAACCGATCACAGGGTGCGTCTGTCCACCGACTCGGTCGATCGACTGACCTTCATAAAAATGAATCAGTCTTGGATCACCACCAGCTACCAAGCACCTGATGCTGATGTAACCGAATAATTTTTTTTGAAATCTCAGATCCCTTCAAAGACTGCCTATGCTGATGCTGAGTGACTATCCCTGAGTAATTATCCTCTTCCTCCTCAATCATCACGCTGATAGCTTGTAAGAACATTTTTGGTTCTGGGCACCACCACCAGTGCCTAAGGCCCAATTTTTCAGCCCCTGTTTAACAGGGGCGTGTAATTACAATTTTTGATGCAATACTTTGCAGCAGGGCTCATTTCTGTGTTCCAACTAGAGTATCTGTGAGGGGTTGCAGTGTTGTGGCACCAGTGCCTAAGGCCCAATTTTTCAGCCCCTGTTTAACAGGGGCATGTAATTACAATTTTTGATGCAATACTTTGCAGCAGGTCTCATTTCTGTGTTCCAACTAGAGTATCTGTGAGGGGTTGCAGTGTTGTGGCACCAGCACCAGTGCCTAAGGCCTAATTTTTCAGCCCCTGTTCAACAGGGGCATGTAATTACAATTCTTGATCTAATATTTCAGAGCAGGGCCCATTTCTGCACCCACTAAGAGCGAGTGAGGACTTACAGTGTTGTGGCACCACCACCACCACCACCAAAGGCCCAATTTTTCTGCCCTTGTTCAACAGGGGCATGTAATTACAATTCTTGATCTAATATTTCACAGCAGGGCCCTGTGAGGGCTTACAGTGTTGTGGCCACAACAACACCTAAGGCCCAAATTTCTTCTGAGTATATAGGGCAGGCCCCTACTTTCAAACATCTAACTTACAAACGACTCCTACTTGCAAACGGAAGGAGACAACAGGAAGTGAGATGAAATCTACCCCTAGGAAGGAAATTCTCTCCTGTAAGAGCTAATATGGGAAAAACATTTCTCCTTTCCACTGATGCTTTCCAATCCTTGTTCCACAAAAAACCCCAAATTTTCAAAAAACATTTGTCATTGGGACAAAAAGTGAGGTGAAATCTTCTGAAGAGGAGGAAAGACAGCAAAACAAATGTCACAGGGGTGATAACCTTTCCCTATGTTTTCCAAAAAGCTTAAAAAAGATTTTTTGGCTGGAGCTAAACACGTTAAAAATTTACCCGTTAAAAATTACAAACAGATTCTACTTAACAACAAACCTACAGTCCCTGTCTTGTTTGCACCGCCTGTATACTGCTATTCCGAGTATATAGGACCTGGTGGCCCCACACCTTTCCTTATTTTAATTTGGGTGCAGGGTTCCCCTTAATATCCATACAAGACCCAAAGGGCCTGGTAATGGACTGGGGGGTACCCATGCCGTTTGTCTCACTGATTTTCATCCATATTGCCAGGACCCGACATTACATTGAACCCGCAAGCAGTTTTAAAGATGACATTTTGTGCAGGGACTGTTCTAAACACGGGAAACACATGCCACTTTACAGGCATACTATAGACACACCCCAGGTACGATATTTAAAGGAATATTTCACTTTTTTGTTTTTTTCCTTTAAGCATCATTAAAATCACTGCTCCCAAAAAAACGGCCGTTTTTAAAAGTTTTTTTTGCATTGATACATGTCCCCTGGGGTAGGACCCGGGTCCCCAAACCCTTTTTAGGACAATGCCATGCAAATTAGCCTTTAAAATGAGCACTTTTGATTTCGAACGTTCGAGTCCCATAGACGTCAATGGGGTTCTAACGTTTGTGCGACTTTTCGGTCCATTCGCAGGTTCTGGTGCGAACCGAACTGGGGGGTGTTCGGCTCATCCCTAGTTCCCAAGTATAGAAGGAAAGCATTTCTAGTAGATGGGTACTATCTCTAATGTATGATGGCAGGTTTTGGGTTAAGGGTTGGAGGAAGTGGTCTATATAAATGGAAAAGCCGCTGGTAATGCTTTCCATAGCGGCTACTATGGGACGGCCTGGTGGATTAGACTGATCCTTATGGATTTTTGGCAGATGGTAAAAGTAGGGTTTTTTCTGAAACCCTTGATGAGAAATGACAGTTCTGGTTTTGAAATTATGTCTTCTTCTAGGGCTTTGTTGGCTAATCTGGTTGCTTCCAGGGTGAATTCAGGTAATGGATCATGAGTGAGTTTGCGGTAGGTATTAGTGTCGGATAATATTCTGAGGGATTCTGCCATGTAGTCTGATCGATTTTGAACTATGATGCCCCCACCTTTATCTGCTGCCTTGATAATGATGTTGTGGTTGTTGGTTAGATCATCTAGTGCCTTTTGCTCTGCTCTAGAAAGGTTGGACTTCTTCTTGGGAACTGATTTACACATGTCGATAAGATCGGTATACATGACTTGGTAGAATGTTTGTAGGTAAGGGCCTCCTGAGAGCAAACAGGCCAGTAGAAGGAGCTGTGAGCCCCGAGCGCGTAGCCTGTATTATCTCCTATCTGTGTCTGGACACTTCCTGTGCACCGCTGACATCACTTCCGCTTCCAAGTTCCAGGGTGGTTAGCGTGGAGCTTCCACACACTGGACACCGCTGTTAAGCCTCTCTCAACCAGGAACCAACATCCCCTGAGGTGAAGGACCGCCAGTGAAGCCTGCACACCAGCACATCCCAGGACAACACAACCCCTGATGGACATCGCCACCCCATCTGAACTGACTTACCAGTAAGTGTATGTATTACACCTTCACCATATAACAGTGTCAGCAGAGTTGGCGCCTCCACACCCCCCTTCCCTTTTCAGTGCTATGCTCACAGAGGCTATGGACACCCTCTGAGGATGGCTGCCTCCTCTCTCTCCCCCCTTTTTTGTTCTAACATTAATGTTCTATCAGAACCATCATTATACAATTCCATTCCTGACATCACAAAATGTAAGCGCCGGAAAACCTTTCTTCTTCAAACCTGCAGTGTGCTGTCTGCCTGCTCCGCCTGCCTGTACAGGAGCTCTCACTGTCCTGATCCAACCACCCAGCCTGTCAGGGACCTGTGCCAGAGAGAGAGAGTTTCTGTCCTTTTCGGCACAGGGCAGGGAAGCCTGCAGGAGGTATGGGCACATTCTCACACAGAGGCTGAGACAAAGGGTGAAGCTCCAGTGTGTTGGTTCCCCTTCCCACACTCCACCCAGGGTAGTGGCCCCTCCTGCCCCCCCCCCGTACTGGCCCTGGTCTCTGTGACAGGAAGTTACTGGAAGGAAAAACATTCCTGCATTGGTGTTGTCACTGGAAGGAAAACATGCCCCTGAGTTGACAGTGAAGCTGCACAATTCTGGCTAAAATGAGAATCGTGACTCTCATGGTGTAACATCATCTTTCACATAATACAAAAAAATTAGAATAACTTTACTGTTTCCTTTTTTTTTTTAATTAAAAAAGTGTATTTTTTCAAAATAATTGCGTTTGAAAGACTGCTGGGCAAATACAGTGTGACAAAATATTGCAACAACCGCCATTTTATTCTCTAGGGTCTCTGCTAAGAAAAAAAAATGTTTGGGGGTTCTAAGTAATTTTCTAGCAAAAAAATACTGATTTTAACTTGTAAGCAACAAGTGTCAAAAAAAGGTTTAGTCTTTAAAGGGGATGTAAACACTCAAGGTTTGCATTCTATGCATTAAGGGGAAAAACCTCCTGTGTTGCAACAGTCCCCCAGAACCCCCATTTTACTTACCTGAACCCCGATAGTTTCATTGACGGGGACGAGCACAGCAGCTCCAGCTCCAGCCACTGTCTCGGGTCCTCATTGTATAGATTGATAGCAGCAGCAGCCATTGGCTCCCGCTGCTGTCAATCTAATCCAATGACGCAGGAGCCGAGAACCTGGCCGAGTGCTGCTGTCCATGTCAATGGACGCAGCAGCAGGACACAGGAGCACACCCGCATGATTGCCCCCAGGGAAAGCGCCTTTCCGTGAGGGAACTCGATGGAGGGAGGAGCCAGGAGAGCCACAGAGGGATCCCAGAAGAGGTGGATTGGGGGCCACTCAGTGCAAAACCCTTGCACAGAGGAGGTAAGTATAACATGTTTTGTTTTTTTTGTTTTTTTAAAGAGACTTTACAACCCCTTTAAGTGGTTATACTGCCCTCATCTTCAGACCAAAGTTCATTCCTTTGATCTGAAAGAACAAAATGTTACAATGTTTCTCTTTATCTCCAAGCAATGTTGTGATAAACTTGGCAGGGTGCCTGTTTTTTTTTTTTTTTGGGGGGGGGGGTTGACAGCTGTCAGCTGTGAGCAGAGAACTCTCTGCACTGAAAATGCTGTGTTAAGATTGTGAGGGGGTAGAATTGCGATTTCGATTTTTTTAATAATTATTCGTGCAGCTCTAGTTTACGGTATCACTATGGAGGAAAATATGCTGCCATGTTGTTGGTGTCAGTCTTGGGAGGACTGATTGCCAGTGGGATGAAGGAGGGAAGGGGATGGGGACTCTAAGGGGTGCATGGAACTAAAGGGCTCTAGGGGGGCTCTGAGGGAGGAAGGGGGGCTGAAAGACCTCTAAGGGCTTGTTCACACATGTGGCTATCATTGCTGATGTTTTACAGGTGGTGAGGGGGCCATATGTCACTACCACCTGTTTTAACCCGGAAAATGCTGACCTATTGTGGTTCTACTGTGTGCAGTACATGCTATTTTAATTATGGCATGTGTACAGCCCGGAATGGTAGCATCTCCTTGTTCAGATGGGCAGTTGGGGCACTAAAAAAGCAGCTCAACCACCTGCTTTTACCTCCCCAAACCCAGACCTCACTTACACTTGTGGTTGGGGGGGGGTCATAAAAGCAAGGTGGTTGAGCTGAAGTCTGTCTCCACCCCTTTAACCACTTCAACTCTGGAAGATGTACCCCCTTCATGACCAGGCCATTTTTTTTGCAATACGGCACCACTTTACTTTAACTGACAATTGCGCGGTCGTGCGACGTTGTACACAAATAAAATGTATGTCCTTTTATTCCCACTAATGCAGCTTTGTTTTGGTGGTATTTGATCATCATTTGATGCGGTTTTTATTTTTTACGCTATAAACACTAAAGCTGGAGATTGCAAAATCAGGCTCACTTCTGCATAGAAACCAATCAGCTTCTAAGCTCAGCTTGTTCAGTTAAGCTTTGGCAATAAAACCTTGAAGCTGATTGGTTTCTATGTAGAAGTGAGCCTGATTTTGCAGATTTTTAGTAAATCAACCCCAATCGCGCTACTCGGAGTAATAGGTCAATGTGTGAAAGCGTAAAAATAAATAAATTAAGTGAATAAATCTGCAGCAAAACCTATTAGTGTTTACAGCACATGACAATAACTAAAATGTATTCTTAAGATTATACTGAAAACTCATAAAGTGCAATGTGCAAACAATGGAAATAGTGCAAACCTCAAATATAAAACCTGTGATAAAGGGTTAAATAAACTCCCACAAGAGACAAAAAATATTGTAAGAAGGTGAGAACATTTGCCCAATATATGTGCAAAAGAATTAGAAGAATAAATGGATGTGCAAAAAATCGCATGTGCAAAAAATGCAAGAAAAATTACATAAATGACTATGTTAAAAATGGTTCATTAAAAGGAACAGAAAGTTACCGTCCAACATAAAGAGGTAGCCAAACTAATCCAACGACATTGGCACATTTTAAAGAATGATAAAGACTTAAAGAAGATTCTTCCAGATCGACCTAACATCATATATAAAGGAGCACTTACAATCAAAGACCTAATTGTCAGGTCGGTAGTGGAACCACCCCCCAAAGCAACATATACCTTTTTTAGTGGCAAGGGATTCTATACCTGCAGGAATTGCTACGCCTGCCGACATGCGAAAAAATTCCAGAAGAAAAAAACTGATTTTGTAGCCACGAATACTGGCCAATCTTTTACCATTAGAGATTTTATCGGCTGCCACACTGAAGGAGTGGTCTATGTATTACAGTGTAGCTGTAATTTACAATATGTAGGCAGAACAAAGAGAGCTCTCAAAGTGAGAATACAAGAACACGTTCAAAATATCATAAATGGCTTTCGAAGCATAGTGTATCTAGGCATTTTGCCCTAGTGCACGATAAAGACCCTTCACAACTACAATTCTGGGGTATTGAAAAATACAATAAGTCATAGAGAGGTAGCCATAAGGTTAGGACAATAAGCCAAAAAGAGTCTTAATGGATACACATTATGCAAACTTTGACCCCTGGAGGAATGAACGTAGAGTTCGACCTCAACTGTTTTCTCATCAATTATTAATTTTTGGGGCTAAATATCAATTTTTAATGTTTCTGAGGCCTTTCAACATTTTATACATTACATTTTACTGATTACCAAACAATTTTTTTTGTACCTTCTTGTTGTTTTTCATTTTTGCTCACTATATATTTTACTTGACTTACTATTCTACTTCATTTCTATTTTTATTTTTCATCTCTATTTTTATGTTTATTTTTATTTTTAGTTCCATTTTTATTTTCATGTTCATTTTCATTTTTATTATTTTTTTTTATTCATATTCTTATTTTCATTTTTTTTTGAAAGGTGTTTATTTAGTTTTCAGCAATACAAAACAGAATAAACATTACAACGTTTTACATGTAGAATACCATATGTATAATGCAAAAAATTATATATTTCCTATCATGTAGGCCAAGCAGGGTTTACCGAAAATCTTGAAAAGGGGGTAATACCATCCATCCCCCCCCCGCAACCAAAATAGTGGTGGTCGAGGAAAGGAATTAGGATACACAAAACAACTAAAATCCAAAACATCAACAAATATACAAAACACTCACACATCTATTCATACCCACCTCCGTCCCACCAATATCTCGAGGTGCCCTGGGTCTCGTCTCCACCACAGAAATTTAACATATCTCATAGCTTATAAAACATTTTTAAACCAGTTTGTTATATATCCTTCTCCAGGTCATTCAATCCCCAACTGATTAGAATCAATTAGAATCGATCCCAATCGGTTCAGCTGGGAGGACAGAACTGCACCCCAGAAGGAGTTGGAAATATCCAACCATGGTTGCCACACTTTAGCAAATTTTTTTGAACATTCTCTGCTCTTGTATATAAGCTTAAATTTGGGGAGCTCCCCATTAATAATACGGAACAAAGATTGTGTTGTTGGAGAGTTGCTATCTTTCCAATGCAACAATATGACTTTTCTTGCATAGAATAAGACAGTTCGAAGTAGAATCCGGGCAGATGTTCTGTGCATTAAGTCATTTAAAATGCCCAGCAGTCCCACATCTGGAGTTTGGGGCAACGGAAGAGCAAGTTCATTGTCAAAAAAATTTAACAAGTCCTTCCAATAAGAGGCCAGTCCTGGACAACTCCAAAACATATGAAATAGATCAGCATTTTATAAATTGCATCTGGGACAGGCTACAATAATTCCCAAACCCATACAGGTTAGCTTGGCTGGGATGTAATGTAAATGGTGGATAAACCTAAATTGTACATATTGATCATCTGTACTTATGATGTCCTGAAAGCAAACCTCAGTAACTTCTTCCCACCCCTCTTCTGTGAGTTCAGGCATTAGTAATCGCCTTTTTTATAGGAATTTTGAAATGGGTGCGCCCTTGACCCACAGAGATGACCATAAAAGGTTGTAACCATTTTATTATTGTCAGGATAAGATAGTAGATCTTCCATTGGAGATTCCTCAAGCTCCATAGTCAGGGACCCAAATTGAGCCCTAATAGCATGTCGAAGAAGCAAATACTTATAAAATAAAGTATGCTCAATATCATAGCTTCCCCTTAGATTTTCAAAAGACTTAAAGGAATTCCCTTTCATTATATGCAAAAGATGTGTGATCCGTAGACGGGTCCACCATTGCGAGTCTGGGTGCCCATAGAGCTCAGGAAGGCTATGATTGTTCAAGAGAGGAGTTTGAAGTGTCCTCCCTGGAACCGTGGTCGTGAGCATTCTTTCCCCCTCTCTCCATGCCAACAAACCCACATCTAAGGGGGAATATCGAGAACACTTAGATTTGAGTGCCCTGTGTAATTCATCTTTGAAAGAAACAGATGGACCAAAAAAAGGTTGACATGAGAGCAGTGGAAGGAGTTTGAGGGTCCAAGTGTAGCCATTCATAGACATAAGTAAGTTGGGAGGCTATGTAATAGTCATGTAGATTTGGATAGGCTAGACCTCCCTTTAACTTAGATGCTTGTAAAGACGATTTTGCAATCCGTAGTTGGGTATTGTTCCATATAAATGAGGATAGGGCGGATTCAATCTTAAAAAATAATTTTTTAGGGAGATAAATTGGAGCAGCTCTAAAACAATATAGAAATTTTGGTAAGTAGATCATTTTAAAAATATTAATTCGACCTATCAGATTCAGGGGAAGTGTTGACCATGTTTGAAGTTTGTCCACCATCTGCTTAATAATAGGGGTAATATTTAGGTCTTCTTTTGAGAGTTCATTATGGGTCTGAATACCCAAGTACCTAAAGGACTGAGTCGTCGGTAGATTAGACCTGTACAAGTAGTCATATGCAAGAGGGGGACCAATAGGAAAGGCTATGGATTTGTCCCACCCAACCTTCAGACCAGACACTTCCCCAAACTCTTCCACCACTTGCATCAAACAGGTAAAGGAGCTCTCTCTGCCATCAAAGTAAATAAGCGCATCATCTGCTTACAGAGATATTCTCTCTTCCAGTGCACCACAACAGATGCCCCCTATCCCAGGCGTCTGCGGCACCGCCAGATTCAAGGGCTCAATGGTGAGAGCGAACAGAAGCAGGGAGAGGGGGCATCCCTGCCTAGTACCTCTTTTTAGAGAAAATGGTGAGGAGATATCTCTGTTGGTACAATCCCTAGCCCTCGGGTTTGCATATAGTAGGCGGACCCATTTCATAAAATGTGAACCAAAACCCATCCTTGACATGGTTTCCCACAGAAATGTCCAACGGACAGTGTCAAATGCTTTCAATACATCTAATGATAGTACCAATCCACTACGTTTCTCTTTAGATGCTTTATGGATATGTAGATACAGCCTTCAGATATTGTTAAAAGTACTTCGTCCAGGCATAAAACCTGACTGGTCAGGTGATATAAGGGACAATATTACTTTCTGTAGGCGAAGCGCCAGTATTTTTGCCAGAATTTTTGCATCATTATTTAAAAGTGAAATGGGTCTGTATGACCCGCATAGTAACTTGTCCTTGCCAGGTTTGGGTAAAACTACAATTAGGGCTTCGTTCATCGACTCTGGGAGACTTCCCTGCTCCAGTGATACACAATAGGTGGCTAGAAGTTTGGGGGCAATTGTTTCAGTATATGTCTGATACGATGCAGAGGGAATTCCATCTAAACCGGGGGTTTTAGAGGATGGCAAAGAGCAAATAGCAGTCTCAACTTCCTCAATTGTTATGTCTTGGTCCAAAAGCTGTTTGTGTGAGTCACTAAGAATGGGAAAGTCTAGTGAGGAGAAAAAACCTGTGAAGGTGGTCTCCAAAGGGGACGTTGCATCGTCATAGAGCTTCCTATAGAATGATGTAAACTCCTGATTAATAATCAAAGGATCCGAGGTAGCAGATCCATCAGTTAACTTTATGGCTGGTATTGAGCTGTCAAGGTATTCAGTATGGTCAAGAAACGTAAGTAACCTTCAGTTTTCCCCCCCCATGTTCGTGTATTCTAGCTGACAGGTGTAATTGTTGCTTTTTTGTCATGTCAACCAGATGTAGCTGTAGTGCCCTATGGGCCTCAGTTAAGTCCCCCCGAGTTGTTGGGGATGAGTTTGCAATGTGTTTGGATTTCGCCGCCTCTGGGGACTGTTCAAGTGTAGCCTGTAGAGCCCGCCCAGTTAGTCTATGGTGTTTAATATGGGATATGTATGAGCCTCGCAGTACAGCCTTAAAGGCGTCCCACACTGGTCCTATGGTAGCCGTGTTTGAATTAGAGGCCCAATAATTGGCCATATCTGTCGGGATAGATTCTTGTATTTCAGGTGTGGAGATCCAGAGGGGACTGAGCCACCAAACCCGAAACAAAGGCTCATGGCCCAAGGTGAGAGTCACCTGAACCAGCGAATGATCTGATAAAGTTTGAGAAATATAAGTAATTGCACAGATAAATGGTAAAAGATCTTTAGTGACGAGTGCATAATCCAATCTGGAGAGAGAACCATATGATTTGGATTGACAAGAAAATACTTTTTCGGTAGGGAATTTCCAACGCCATATATCCACATATCCATATGCCTCACACCATTTGCTAAACAGCTTAGAATCCGATACTAGAGGCTTCAGCCTATCTAGAGATGGTTGCAATACTGAATTAAAGTCACCCACTATGAACGTGGGACATATTGGTAATGAGGAGAGTTTAGCACTCAGCTCATGAAATACTGTGACCATGACCGGCGGGGGGATGTATATCATGACTAGAATAATAGGGGTCCCTTGCACCGTGGCATGTAACACAAGATATTGGCCCTTGGGGTCAGAGATCACTTGGTGGCATGAAAAGGAGAGTCCCTTTCGGATTAATATAGCCACTCCCCGGGCATATTTAGAGTATGTGGATTGAAAGTTTTGTGCAACTCAATGCTTTTTAATGCTAAAACTTTAGAGCCCATGAGATGGGTCTCTTGGAAACAGAGAATATACGGGTTGAGCCTTTTAACCTGTTCAAATACCAGTGCTCTTTTAAATTTTGAATTTAGCCCGCGTACATTCCACAAGCAAATTGTTACCTCAGCCATTTTGGGAATACATCCATCCTATGACCAGGGAGGGGGGGTAGAGTAGGTCCAAGGAACCCCAGAGCAGACTCCTTTTGACCTGCCCCAGGCACAGTATTAGAGGTGGGACAGAGTAGCACACATTCACACATCCATAAATATTCCATACATACCACAACAAAACAATATAAGCATAACAAAAGGCTGCTAAGGGGCAGCAACACCCCTGCCCGACTCCCATGGAACCGGAGTGGGCTTGTACCCAAAACTTGAGGCATGCATGGGGTGCATGACCTGTTACTCATGAGTTAAAGTAAAAAAAAAAAAAAAAGAAAAAACAGTGCCACTGTAGAGTGAATTAGCATAGTTCACTCAGTGCAGCTCCCGCTTGCTCATCCAATGAGGGATGTGGGCTCTCCTGCATGAGAAGTAAGTGGGGTTGATCCCCCAGGTTTCAATGAAGGGGCCATAGTATCCACAACATGCAGAAAAAGGGAGAGAGGGAAAACAAACAAACTGGCATGGTATAGGGTAGACATCCATCAGGCAGGTTCTCTGGAAGGTTGTGGCAGGGATTCCCACCATGCCATGGTGTTCCTAGGAGACTGGAAGAAGTGTACTTTTTCTTGATGGACGACACGGAGAGTGGCCGGAAACAACATAGAATATTGAATGGAGTGTTTGGGCAGTTTTTGTTTTACCGCTTGGTATTATGCTCTTTGATTGCTGACAGCCACCGAGTAGTCCGGGTATATTGACACCACCGCATTGTTAATCCTCAGACTTCCTTTTGATCTAGCTGCACGTAGTATAGAGTCCCGATCTCTGTAATTTAACAGTCGAATCACCATTGTCTGGGGAGGATTTCCTGTTCCTGTTCACCATTCTCCGCAGAAGATGAGAAAATATTAACTTTCTGTTCCTTTTAATGAACCATTTTTAACATAGTCATTGTAGTCAAAGGTAGCAACCCTAATACCTATATAGATCAGACCAAAATGAGGGACAAATGAGGAGGAAAGAGGTAAAGTGTTTAAGTTTAGCTTGAAGAAAAAGTGGCAACCCTAAATGTGTCCCAGTGCTGCCACTAAGTTTCACTGGTTCTTGGTCACATCACTTATTGCTTTTCTTGCACATGCTTCTTGGGCAGGCCTTTTGGTTGGTCTGGAGAAATCCTTATGTCCCATACACACAATCGGACTTTCCGCCAACAAAACCGTGGATTTTTTTTCTAAGGTCGTTGCCTCAAACTTGTCTTGCATACACACGGTCACACAAATGTTGGCCAACAACGTGAAAACGCGGTGACGTACAACACGTGCGACAAGCTGAGAAAAAGGAAGTTCAATAGCCAGTGCGGCTCCTGCTTGATTCCGAGCATGCGTGAAATTTTGTGCGATGGACTTGTGTACACAAGATTGGACTTTCCAACAACAAAGTTTTGTTGGCGGAAAATTTGAGAACCTGCTATCAAACATTTGTTGGCAGAAAGTTCGACAGCAAATGTTCGATAGAGCATACACACGGTCGGACTTTCCGACAACATGCTCACATCCAACATTTCCCGTAGGAAAATCCGACCGTGTATACTCAGCATTATACTGACCGGAAGGCCTGCTTTGTGTAGTGCACTTGCCAATTTTCATCTGTTATGATCTGCACAGGTTTTTGGATTAAAGCTTTATATGATCTGCTGGATATAATTTGGATTGAGTCACTGTCTGCCAAGCTACTAGACTATCTCAAGACAACTGTATCAGGTATAGAAACCACACATTCAGTATTTAGAATGCAGAAGCAGATCACGCACTACTCACACAGATGTGAAATTGGGACAATGGATTTGTCCATACAGCCACAGTGTCCCAATTGACATGAATGGGACTGCCTGCACGGGGATTCACAGAACAGCTGAGGAGAAGAGGAATATTCCTCCTTTCAGGATAATGGACAGAGAGAGTCTGAAAGGGTTAAAAAAAAGTTTACTTGCATCTGCTGCTGATCTGTAAAGTGATATGAAACGAATGAATGAGTCCATTGGGAGAGGAAGGGTAGGGCTCTCAGGTGTAACATACACTGTTTGCATCTGTGACTGGTCTCTCTATGACCAATCACAGTGTTTCCAAGTTACATACAGGGCTGTCCCTATGAAGGGACCCGGTGGGACCATCGGTACCGAGCGGCACTTTCAGGGGTCCGGCAAATTGATGCCCGCCACCCAGCTCAGTCCACCTGCTCCGCTACCTGTGAGGGAGCCCGGCGCCGCTGCGTTAGTGGTGACAGGAGCGGGCGGGCAGAACACTCGCTGCAGGGGGGGGGAGCAGTCAGCGGCTGAGTGAGTGGGCGGGTCAGTCGGCAAGTGAGTGGGCTTGCTGGCCAGTCAGCGAGTCGGCGGGCGGGGAGCAGAGAGATGACATCATCTCTCTGCTGCCTGCCTTCACTCTGGGACACAGCAAGTGACATTCCGCAAGGTGTGGCAGGTGACGTGGCAAGTGACATTCCACAACGCGTGGCAGGTGATGTCATGGCAAGCAACAATCCGCAAGGTGTGGCAGGTGACGTTGTGACAAACCGCAAGGTGTGGCAGGTGATGTTGTGGCAAGTGACAATCTGCAAGGTGTGACAGGTGACGCCGTGGCAAGTGACAATCTGCAACGTGTAGCGGGTGATGATGTGGCAAGTGACAATCCGCAAGGTGTGGCAGGTGATGCTGTGGCAAGTGACAATCTGCAACGTGTAGCAGGTGATGTTGTGGCAAGTGACAATCCGTACGGTGTGGCAGGTGACATGGCAAGTGACAATCCGCAACATGTGGCAGGTAATATCTCTATTTTAAAAATTAGATTAGTGTTGAATGCGCTACTCTAATTTCAATGCACCACTCTCTAAAAAAATGACACCTGTGCAAACATTAAGACCATATGTATCATGCAATGGTACCTAATTCCCCAAACAACTAAATGTGCTCTACATATATTTCAACACAGATCAATCCAAAATATAATGTCCAAAATCTTGTGCAATGTGCAAATGATGCAGAGGTTTCTCTTGAGACCGTCCTTTTTAAATTAATAACGTATATCATCAGTAACTCTTTGTGACACTTTAGTGACAATTCCACCACCACATGGATTAGCCACTCACCAGATACCAATATAAATGCGCATTTGGTTCATTTAGTAGGGATAACCACTCCACCTGCAACATATTCTTTGCTGATCCCAATGCGCTATATGTGAACCATATCCATCCTCAAAAAATAGACAGCGATCATTGCGCAATATGTAATGACTGTTTATTTAAAACTAGATTAAAAAAGACTGTACACTCACATTTTCTGGTGCTCGTAAGCCGGCACCAAGCTATTCCAGCGATTTGAAATGGGTGTAAAAGATGACGTTGTGTAGTTCCTATTTCACCCATTTTCATCCGGCCTGCTCTTCAAACCTCGCTCTCGCCTAGCCAGAAATGATGTAATGACGTAGTGAAAATCTCCCAGCAGCGAGGCGAGAGCGAGGTTTGAAGAACAGGCGGGTGAAAACGATGCTTGCACCAAACGCCGGCATAGGAACTACACAACGCCATCTTTACACGCCATCTGGTGAGTGGCTAATCCATGTGGTGGTGGGATTGTCACTAAAGTGTCACAAAGAGTCACGGATGATATACGTTATTAATTTATAAAGGACGGTCTCAAGAGAAACCTCTGCATCATTTGCACATTGCACATCGCACAAGATTTTGGACATTATATTTTGGATGGTAATGTTATATATCAATTTTTGTATTGATCTATGTTGAAATATATGTAGAGCTAGGGATGAGCCCCCGGTTCGGTTCGCACCAGAACCTGCGAACGGACCAAAAGTTCGCACGAACGTTAGAACCCCATTGACGTCTATGGGACTCGAATGTTCGAAATCAAAAGTGCTCATTTTAAAGGCTAATTTGCATGGTATTGTCCTAAAAAGGGTTTGGGGATCCGGGTCCTGCCCCAGGGGACATGTATCAATGCAAAAAAAAGTTTTAAAAACGTCCGTTTTTTCGGGAGCAGTGATTTTAATGATGCTTAAAGTAAAAAAAAAAAAAAAGTGAAATATTCCTTTAAATATCGTACCTGGGGGGTGTCTATAGTATGCCTGTAAAGTGGCGCGTTTTTCCCGTGCTTAGAACAGTCCCTGCACAAAATATAATTTTTAAAGGAAAAAAGTCATTTAACCACTTACCGACTGGGCCATAGCCAAAAGACGGCTACAGCGCAGGCGGCTAGTTCTGGGTGGACGTCCATGGACGTCATCCCAGAATCCTGCTCTGGCGCGCCCCCTGGGGCACGCACCCGAGAACTTCTGTGACCACCGGGTCCAGAGGACCCAGCGCATCACGGATCATGGTAAACGGCCGCTAATCATGGCCGTTTACCATGTGATCGCTCCGTCAAATGACGGAGCGATCACATGTAAACAAACCGGCATCATGTCATGACGCCTGTTCCTCCCTCCCCTCTCTGTACCGATCGGTACAGTGCGAGGGGAGAGAGGGGAGAGATCGGATGGCAGCACCACTGTGGGCTGCATGTGTAGTGCCCACAGCGGTGCTCAGTGACAATTGCGGTCACATCCATCCATCCCTCCATGCTCAGCCATCCCTGCAATATACCCTGCAATACTCTGCAATATACCCTGCAAAATGCCCAGCAATACTCTGCAATATACCCTGCAATACTCTGCAATATACCCTGCAATATGCCCTGCAATACTCTGCAATATACCCTGCAATACTCTGCAATATACCCTGCAATACTCTGCAATATATCCTGCAATACTCTGCAATATACCCTGCAATATACCCTGCAATACTCTACAATATACCCTGCAATACTCTTCAATATACCCTGCAATACTCTGCAATATACCCTGCAATACTCTGCAATATATCCTGCAATACTCTGCAATATACCCTGTAATACTCTGCAATATACCCTGCACTACTCTGTATTATACCCTGCACTACTCTGCAATATACCCTGCACTACTCTGCAATATACCCTGCAATACTCTGCAATATACCTGGCAATACTCTGCAATATACCCGGCAATACTTTGCAATATACCATGCAATACTCTGCAATATACCCGGCAATACTCTGCAATATACCCGGCAATACTCTGCAATATACCCTGCAATACTCTGCAATATACCCGGCAATACTCTGCAATATACCCTGCAATACTCTGCAATATACCCAGCAATACTCTGCAATATACCCAGCAATACTCTGCAATATACCCAGCAATACTCTGCAATATACCCAGCAATACTCTGCAATATACTCTGCAATACTCTGCAATATACTCTGCAATACTCTGCAATATACCCAGCAATACTCTGTAATATACCCAGCAATACTCTGCAATATACCCAGCAATACTCTGCAATATACCCAGCAATACTCTGCAATATACCCAGCAATACTCTGCAATATACTCTGCAATACTCTGCAATATACTCTGCAATACTCTGCAATATACCCAGCAATACTCTGTAATATACCTAGCAATACTCTGCAATATACCATGCAATACTCTGCAATATACCCAGCAATACTCTGCAATATACTCTGCAATACTCTGCAATATACCCAGCAATACTCTGTAATATACCCAGCAATACTCTGCAATATACCCAGCAATACTCTGCAATAGGGATGAGCCGAACACCCCCCTGTTCGGTTCGCACCAGAACATGCGAACAGGAAAAAAATTCGTTCGAACACGCGAACACCGTTAAAGTCTATGGGACACGAACATGAATAATCAAAAGTGCTAATTTTAAAGGCTAATATGCAAGTTATTGTCAATAAAAGTGTTTGGGGACCTGGGTCCTGCCCCAGGGGACATGGATCAATGCAAAAAAAAGTTTTAAAAACGGCCGTTTTTTCAGGAGCAGTGATTTTAATAATGCTTAAAGTCAAACAATAAAAGTGTAATATCCCTTTAAATTTCATACCTGGGGGGTGTCTATAGTATGCCTGTAAAGGGGCGCATGTTTCCCGTGTTTAGAACAGTCTGACAGCAAAATGACATTTTGAAGGAAAAAACTCATTTAAAACTACCCGCGGCTATTGCATTGCCGACAATACACATAGAAGTTCATTGATAAAAACGGCATGGGAATTCCCCACAGGGCAACCCCGAACCAAAATTAAAAAAAAAAAATGATGTGGGAGTCCCCCTAAATTCCATACAAGGCCCTTCGGGTCTGGTATGGATATTAAGGGGAACCCCAGCCAAAATTTAAAAAAAAAATTGACGTGGGGTTCCCCCTAAATTCCATACCAGACCCTTCAGGTCTGGTATGGATTTTAAGGGGAACCCCGCGCCAAAAAAAAAAAAAAAAACGGCGTGGGGTCCCCCTAAAAATCCATACCAGACCCTTATCCGAGCACGCAACCTGGCAGGCCGCAGGAAAAGAGGGGGGGACGAGAGTGCGGCCCCCCCCCCCTCCTGAACCGTACCAGGCCACATGCCCTCAACATTGGGAGGGTGCTTTGGGGTAGCCCCCCAAAACACCTTGTCCCCATGTTGATGAAGACAAGGGCCTCATCCCCACAACCGTGGCCGGTGGTTGTGGGGGTCTGCGGGCGGGGGGCTTATCGGAATCTGGAAGCCCCCTTTACCAAGGGGACCCCCAGATCCCGGCCCCCCCCCTGTGTGAAATGGTAAGGGGTTACTTACCCCTACCATTTCACTAAAAAACTGTCAAAAATGTTAAAAATGACAAGAGACAGTTTTTGACAATTCCTTTATTTAAATGCTTCTTCTTTCTTCCTTCATCTTCTTCTTCTTCTGGTTCTTCTGGCTCTTCTGGTTCTTCCTCCGGCGTTCTCGTCCAGCATCTCCTCCGCGGCGTCTTCTATCTTCTTCTCCTCGGGCCGCTCCGCACCCATGGCATGAGGGGGGAGGCTCCCGCTCTTCTCTTCATCTTCTTCTTCATCTTCTTCTTCTTCTTCTTCTTCTCTTCTTCATCTCTTCTTCCTTCTTCATTTCTTCTGCGGGCCGCTCCGCATCCATGCATGGAGGGAGGCTCCCGCTGTGTGACGGCGTCTCTTCGTCTGACGGTTCTTAAATAACGGGGGGCGGGGCCATCCGGTGACCCCGCCCCCCTCTGACGCACGGTGAATTGACGGGACTTCCCTGTGACGTCACGGGGAATGCCACAGGGAAGTCCCGTCATGTCCCGTGCGTCAGAGGGGGGCGGGGTCACCGGGTGGCCCCGCCCCCCGTTATTTAAGAACCGTCAGACGAAGAGACGCCGTCACACAGCGGGAGCCTCCCTCCATGCATGGATGCGGAGCGGCCCGCAGAAGAAATGAAGAAGGAAGAAGAGATGAAGAAGAGAAGAAGAAGAAGAAGAAGAAGATGAAGAAGAAGATGAAGATGAAGAAGAAGAAGAAGAGAAGAGCGGGAGCCTCCCCCCTCATGCCATGGGTGCGGAGCGGCCCGAGGAGAAGAAGATAGAAGACGCCGCGGAGGAGATGCTGGACGAGAACGCCGGAGGAAGAACCAGAAGAGCCAGAAGAACCAGAAGAAGAAGAAGATGAAGGAAGAAAGAAGAAGCATTTAAATAAAGGAATTGTCAAAAACTGTCTCTTGTCATTTTTAACATTTTTGACAGTTTTTTAGTGAAATGGTAGGGGTAAGTAACCCCTTACCATTTCACACAGGGGGGGGGCCGGGATCTGGGGGTCCCCTTGGTAAAGGGGGCTTCCAGATTCCGATAAGCCCCCCGCCCGCAGACCCCCACAACCACCGGCCACGGTTGTGGGGATGAGGCCCTTGTCTTCATCAACATGGGGACAAGGTGCTTTGGGGGGCTACCCCAAAGCACCCTCCCAATGTTGAGGGCATGTGGCCTGGTACGGTTCAGGAGGGGGGGGGGGGCCGCACTCTCGTCCCCCCCTCTTTTCCTGCGGCCTGCCAGGTTGCGTGCTCGGATAAGGGTCTGGTATGGATTTTTAGGGGGACCCCACGCCGTTTTTTTTTTTTTTTTTTGGCGCGGGGTTCCCCTTAAAATCCATACCAGACCTGAAGGGTCTGGTATGGAATTTAGGGGGAACCCCACGTCAATTTTTTTTTTAAATTTTGGCTGGGGTTCCCCTTAATATCCATACCAGACCCGAAGGGCCTTGTATGGAATTTAGGGGGACCCCCACATCATTTTTTTTTTTTTATTTTGGTTCGGGGTTGCCCTGTGGGGAATTCCCATGCCGTTTTTATCAATGAACTTCTATGTGTATTGTCGGCAATGCAATAGCCGCGGGTAGTTTTAAATGAGTTTTTTCCTTCCAAATGTCATTTTGCTGTCAGACTGTTCTAAACACAGGAAACATGCGCCCCTTTACAGGCATACTATAGACACCCCCCAGGTACGAAATTTAAAGGGATATTACACTTTTATTGTTTGACTTTAAGCATTAATAAAATCACTGCTCCTGAAAAAACGTCCGTTTTTAAAACTTTTTTTTGCATTGATCCATGTCTCCTGGGGCAGGACCCAGGTCCCCAAACACTTTTTATGACAATAACTTGCATATAAGCCTTTAAAATTAGCACTTTTGATTTCTCCCATAGACTTTTAAAGGGTGTTCCGCGGCATTCGAATTTGCCGCGAACACCCCAAATTGTTCGCTGTTCGGCGAACTTGCGAACAGCCAATGTTCGAGTAGAACATGAGTTCGACTCGAACTCGAAGCTCATCCCTACTCTGCAATATACCCAGCAATACTCTGCAATATAATTTTTAACCAGTTCCCGCCCGCCGTCATATGTCCTATATCCTTGACTTTGTGCGGGGATATCTGAATGATGGGTGCAGCTACAGGTATCATTCAGATATCAGCTTTTTCAGCCAGCGATTTCCTACACCATAAGAATGATCATAGCAGCTGTTCCACTGCTTGATCGTTCTTATGGGAGGTGAGAGGGGACGCCCCCCCTTCCCGCCACCCTCCGGTGCTTCTACCGACTCACCGCTACGACCGAAGCCAGGATCGTTTTTTATTTTTTTTTATTTCAGGCTTCCCAGCCTAGAGGTGAGATGTGGGGTCTTATTGACCCCCATATCTCACTGTACAGTACAGTAAACACACAGGTCCACGTCCTGTCAGTTGAGAGGAGACCGATCTGTGTTCCCAGTACAGCGGAACACTGATCAGTCTCCTCCCCTTGTACGTCCCCGCCCCCTACAGTTAGAAACACTCCCTTAGGAAACATATTTAACCTCTTGTGTCCCCCTAGTGGTTAACCCCTTCCCTGCCTGTCACATTTACACAGTAATCAATGCAATTTTATAGCATTGATCGCTGTATAAATGTGAATGGTCCCAAAAATGTGTCCAAAGTGTCCGATGTGTCCGCCATAATGTCGCAGTCACGAAAAAAATCGCGATCGCCGCTATTACTAGTAAAAAAAATAAATAAATATATATATTTTTTAAATGTCATAAATCTATCCCGTATTTTGTAGACGCTATAACTTTTGCGCAAACCAATCAATATACGCTTATTGTGATTTTTTTTACCAAAAATATGTAGAAGAATACGTATCGGCCGAAACTGAAGAAAAAATTTGTTGTTTTTTTTTTTAAATTGGGATATTTATTATAGCAAAACGTAAAAAATATTGTGTTTTTTTCAAAATTGTCGCTCTTCTTTTGTTTATAGCGCAAAAAATAAAAACCGCAGAGGTGATCAAATACCACCAAAAGAAAGCTCTATTGGGTACAACGTCGCACGACCGCGCAATTGTCGTTTAAAGTGCGACAGCGCTGAAAACTAAAAATTGGCCTGGGAAGGAAGGGGGTGAAAATGCCCTGTATTGAACTGGTTAAACAAGGGCTGAAAAATTGGGCCTTAGGCACTGGTGCTGGTGCCACAACACTGCAACCCATCAAAGATACTCTAGTTGGAGCGCAGGAACGAGCCCTGCTGCAAAGAATTGAATCAAAAATTGTAATTACACGTCCCTGTTAAACAGGGGCTGAAAAATTGGGCCTCAGGCACTGGTGCTGGTGCCACAACACTGTAACCCCTCACAGATACTCTAGTTGGAGCGCAGGAACTAGCCCTGCTGCAAAGAATTGCATCAAAAATTGTAATTACACGCCCCTGTTAAACAGGGGCTGAAAAATTGGGCCTTAGGCACTGGTGCTGGTGCCACAACACTGCAATCCCTCACAGATACTCTAGTTGGAGCGCATGAACTAGCCCTGCTGCAAAGTATTGCATGAAAAATTGTAATTACATGCTCCTGTTAAACAGGGGCTGAAAAATTGGGCCTTAGGCACTGGTGGCGGGACTGGCGGCGCCCAGAACCAAAAATGTTCTTACAAGCTATCATCATGATCATTGAGGAGGAAGAGGATAATTACTCAGTATAACAGGATAGTCACTCAGCATCAGCATAGGCAGTCTTTGAAAGGATCTGACATGTCAAAAAAATTTATTCGGTTACATCAGCATCAGGTGCTTGGTAGCTGGTGGTGATCCAAGACTGATTCATTTTTATGAAGGTCAGTCGATCAACCGAGTCGGTAGACAGACGCACCCTGTGATCGGTTACAAAGCCTCCAGCAGCACTAAATGTGCGTTCCAAAAGAACGCTGGATGCAGGACAGGCCAGTAGCTCAATTGCATACTGTGCAAGCTCTGGCCAGTGATCCATCCTCAAGACCCAGTAACCCAGAGGATTTTTGGTGGGAAAGGTGTCTAAGTCTGATCTTACCCCTAGGTATTCCTGCACCATGTAAAACAGACGCTGGCGATGGTTGCTGGAACCGATCATACCTTGGGGCTGCGGACTAAAAATTTTTTTGAACTCATCGGTCAGATGGCCACCTTCTCCACCGCTCCTTCTTTGACTGACCGAAGCCTCAGCAACACGTTGTCCAGAAACAGGAGTTTGTAACCTCCCAGTCTATGGGAATGCATTGCACAGACCTTTCTGCAAGGCCTCCCGAAGATGTTTCATCTTCTGCTCCCTCTGCGACGGCAAGATAAGGTCCGCAACCTTACCCTTGTAACGTGGATCAAGGAGGGTTGCCAGCCAGTATTGTTCCTTCTCCTTGATACCATGAATACGAGGATCCTTCTGCATACTTTGCAGGATCAGGGAGGCCATGCAGCGTAGGTTTGCTGAGGCATTCGGTCCGGAGTCCTCTGGGTCACTAAGGACGACATGATCTGCAGCCACATCCTTCCAGCCACGTACAAGTCCATGTGTTTCTTGGGACTGTAAATGATCCCTTAAAGACTGCTGCTGATGCTGAGTGCCAGGCTCCACCTCCATACTGACACAATCCTCCTCCTCCTCCTGGTCCTCTTCCTGTGTGATCGGCGGCACGCAGGAACACTGTCTGGATAAAGGGGGCCTTGAGAACTAAGGAAGTCCTCCTCTTCCTGCCTCTGTTCTGCCTCGAGTGCCCTGTCTATTATTCCATGCAGCGTGTGCTCCAACAGGTGGACAAGGGGGACAGTGTCACTGATGCATGCACTGTCACTGCTCACCATCCTCGTGGCCTCCTCAAATGGTGACAGGACAGTGCATGCATCCCTAATCATAGCTCACTGGCGTGAGGAAAAAAAAACAAGCTCCCCTGACCCTGTCCTGGTGCCATAGTCGCACAGGTACTCATTGATGGCCCTCTGCTGCGTGTGCAGCCGCTGCAGCATGGCCAACGTTGAATTCCACCTGGTGGGCATGTCACAGATTAAGCAGTTCTTGGGCAGGTTAAATTCCTTTTGGAGGTCTGCTAGCCGAGCACTGGCATTATATGACCGGTGGAAATGCACACAGACTTTCCTGGCCTGCCTCAGGACATCCTGTAAGCCTGGGTACCTGCCCAAGAACCGCTGCACCACCAAGTTAAGGACGTGAGCCAAACAGGGCACATGGGTCATTTGTCCCTGTCGGAGGGCGGAGAGGAGGTTGGTGCCATTGTCGCAAATCACCATTCCTGCCTTAAGTTGGCGTGGTGTCAACCACCTCTGAACCTGCCCCTGCAGAGCTGACAGAACCTCTGCCCCAGTGTGGCTCCTGTTCCCCAAGCACACCAGCTCAAGCACCGCATGGCATCTTTTGGCCTGCATACTTGAGTAGCCCCTTGAACGCCTACGGAGCACTGCTGGTTTCGAGGACAAAGCACAGGAAGAGGCCATGGAGGAAGAAGAAGAGGAGGGGGTGGAGGAGAGAGGTGTGTCAGAATCATTAGTAGTGGCATTTTGGAGGCGTGGTGGCGGAACAACCTCCAACACTACCTTGTCCTGCATCCTTCCCAGCTGCCAGCAGAGTCACCCAATGCGCCGTGAAACTTAGGTAACATCCCTGACCATGCCTGCTGGACAATAAGTCAGCGGTAATATGCACCTTACCGCTGACCGCCCTGTCCAACGAGGCATGGACATTGCCTTCCACATACCGGTAGAGAGCCAGAATCGCCTTCCATGAGAAAAAGTGGCATTTGGGTACCTGCCACTGAGGAACCGCACATTCCACAAACTCAGGGAAGGGGGCAGAGTCTACCAACTGAAAAGGTAGCAGTTGAAGTGCTGGCATTTTTGCCAAGCTAGCATTCAACCGTTGGGCATGTGGATGGCTGGGAGCGAACTTCTTTTGGCAGTGCAGCAGCTGGGGCAGGGAAATTTGCCTGGTACAATCTGACGTCGGTGTACCGAAAGCAGATTGCCCACAAGTACTTGGCTGTGACACACCTAATTCTACACCTTCATTCCTCTCAGAGCAGGTCTCAGAGAGGACTGAAGGTATAGTGGGGTTGGAGATCTCAGCTGATGAGGAGCAAGGAGAGGTCCTCTTTGTTCTTTGGTGTGGGTCTTTTAGATACGCTTGCCAACGAACTGCATGGCAGGTCAACATATGTCTGGTTAAGCATGTGGTGCCCAAGTGGAAGATGTTTTGGCCACGCGAGATACGCTTGAGACATATGTTGCAAATAGCAGTGGTGCGATCTGATGCACTCGTCTCAAAAAAGGCTCACACCAAAGAACTTTTTGAATAACGTGCAGAGACTGCAGCGCCCTGCACATGTGGAGCTTTGGGGTGTGATGCAGTCAGTGTGCTGCCCTTAGGCTGGCCCCTGGAGGGCATCCTGCCTCGTTGGTGATGTGCCTCCTCCTCCTCCTCTCTCCTATCAGGCACCCACGTTGAGTCAGTGACCTCATCATCCCCTCCCTCCTCTTCACTGGAGCAAACCTGGCAGTATGCTGCAGCAGGGGGAGCATGACTGCCAGATTGCTGTCCTTCTTGGGCACCCCCTCTGTCCGTGCTCACGTTACTGCCTTCATCTAGCTCAGTATCATCATCAGAGCCTTCTAAACGCTGGGTATCCTCCTGGAGCATGTACCCAACACTGTGGTCAAACAGTTCGAGGGACTCCTCAGGAGGACATGGTGGGGCTAGGGAAGGAGTCACTGATGCCATTGAGCCGAGGGAAGAGGCCGCGTTGGCAGCTGCTTTGCCAGACAAAGTACCCTGAGCATGGGTGAGAGAGGATGAGGAGGATGAGGACGGCTTGGTCATCCACTCGACCAAGTCTTCCGCATGTTGCGGCTCATCACGGCCAGCTGCTGAAAAAGAGGCCAAGCGTGTCCCACGGCCACGTGCTGATGAGGATGCACCATCTCCATGACAACCAATGTTGCCTGTAGACACAGAGCCTGCCTGCCCTCTTTTATTGGCTTGTGACTGTCTGCCTCTCCTTGTTGGCCTTCCAGACATACTAATGGCCTGTAGCTGCACTTAGCTGGGATATATATATATATATATATATATATATATATATACTGATACTGCAGCTAGCAAAATCAACTGCCTGCCTGTAGTATGAGAACACCACCAACCTTCTACAGGTAGCTTTAGCTGAACACTGTGCAGAGGTCGCACTACACTAACGTGTAAATAATTTAGCTGCCTGCGGTAGTGATAGGATCAGGAAAACACCACCAACCTTCTACAGGTAGCTTTAGCTGAACACTGAGCAGAGGTCGCACTACACTAACTTGTAGCTTATTTAGCTGCCTGCGGTAGTGATAGGATCAGGAAAACACCACCAAACTTCTACAGGTAGCTTTAGCTGAACACTGTGCAGAGGTCGCACTACACTAACATGTAAATAATTTAGCTGCCTGCGGTAGTGATAGGATCAAGAAAACACCACCAACCTTCTACAGGTAGCTTTAGCTGAACACTGTGCAGAGGTCGCACTACACTAACGTGTAAATAATTTAGCTGCCTGAGGTAGTGATAGGATCAGGAAAACACCACCAACCTTCTACAGGTGGCTTTAGCTGAACACTGTGCAGAGGTCGCACTACACTAACTTGTAGCTTATTTCGCTGCCTGCGGCAGTGATAGGATCAGGAAAACACCACCAACCTTCTACAGGTAGCTTTAGCTGAACACTGTGCAGAGGTCACACTACACTAACTTGTAGCTTATTTAGCTGCCTGCGGTAGTGATAGGATCAGGAAAACACCACCAACCTTCTACAGGTAGCTTTAGCTGAACACTGAGCAGAGGTCGCACTACACTAACTTGTAGCTTATTTAGCTGCCTGCGGTAGTGATAGGATCAGGAAAACACCACCAACCTTCTACAGGTGGCTTTAGCTGAACACTGTGCAGAGGTCGCACTACACTAACTTGTAGCTTATTTAGCTGCCTGCGGTAGTGATAGGATCAGGAAAACACCACCAACCTTCTACAGGTAGCTTTAGCTGAACACCGTGCAGCGGTCGCATTACACTAACTTGTAGATTTAGCTGAACACTGTTCAGAGGACACACTACACTAACTTGTAGCTTTAGCTGAACACTGTGCACTACACTAACTTGTAGTTTTAGCTGAACACTGTGCAGAGGTCACACTAAACTAACTTGTAGCTTTAGCTGAACACTGTGAGGAGGACGCACTACAATAACTGTAAATAGTCTAGCTGCCTGACTGTGGTACTAATAGGATCAAAAGAACACCAGCAATTTTCTTCATGTAGCTGTAAATACTGCAACAACACAAGCCTGCCTGTCAGTAAGAAGATAACAGGAACGGATCTAGCTAAACTAAATACAGTGTATATATATATATATATATATATATATATATATATATATATATATATACAACACCTGGGATGCATATATATACACAATACACTGTAAGTGCAGCTAACTGACTGACTGTCCTGCCTAATCTATCTAACTTAAATCAAATGACACTGTCTGTCTCTCTCTCTCTCTCTATCTATGAATGCCGGAACACACTACACAGGGCCGCCGTGCAGGCGGCCTTATATAGTGTGGGACGTGTACTATATCCCCTGAGCTATAATTGGCCAAAGCCTCCTTGAACGGCCCATATCGTTCGCAATTCGGCGAACGGGCGAACAGACGATGTTCGAGTCGAACATGGGTTCGACTCGAACACGAAGCTCATCCCTAATATACAGGTGTGAGGGGGGTGATGAGTGTGTCGGGAGTAGGGCTGCAACTAACGATTATTTTCATAATCGATTAGTTGGCCGATTATTGTTTCGATTAATCGATTATTCGGTTAATAACCTTAAAAAAAAGTGTGGTGAATAATTTAGTTAATGTGTACAGTTTTAAAAAAAGGTAATTTATTCTTAAATATCTCTATGCAGTGGTAAATATAAATAACCAACTATATGGTTAGGGAGCAAAATATTGAATCCACTCTGAGCACAACGGACAGAAGAGATATACTGTATATACTATTAGAGGAGATATACTGTATATACTATTAGAGGAGATATACTGTATAAACTATTAGAGAAGAGATATACTGTATATACTATTAGAGGAGAGATATACTGTATATACTATTAAAGGGTGAATCTGGTAAATATCATCAGACTCAGTGATCAAATTTTTTTTATTAAAAACAAAAACAATGTCTTCCTTCAAAAAAAAATGTTATAACGTTCGTTCTTTCATTCAGTGAATGTACAAAGATTTTTCGTCTGAATATTCTCGTCTGAAAATTGTCAGACGTGTGGCCAGAAATAAGGCTCAGTACACATCTATGCAGTTTGCTTTTCATCTGTTTCTGCAGTGCTTTTTGCTGTGCATTTTGATTTTTGTGCACGTGATTTTGCTGCGATTTGCATTTTTTTGGCCAATTTGTTGTTGGGCAGATTAAAAAACACATATTGCTGCAAAAACGCATTACATGCTTTTCTGCAGCTTCTCTATTGAAGTATATTGAACCAAAAAAGCACCGTTTTGCGTGAACGTGTCCCATAGGAAACCATGTGAATGAACTGTAGTGCGTTTCTGCAAAAAGCACCAAAAAACACATAG
The DNA here is from genome assembly GCF_042186555.1 of Aquarana catesbeiana. NCBI lineage: Eukaryota > Metazoa > Chordata > Amphibia > Anura > Ranidae > Aquarana > Aquarana catesbeiana. Next base: position 790,317,827 of record NC_133325.1, read on the forward strand.
ATGTGAACCAGGTCTAAGACGTTTAGTAACATAATGGGGTGAAAAAAACTAAAATTAGCCCTTTATAGTACAAAAATGCAGACAATCACTACTGTAAGGGGTTAATTTTTTTTTAGCGTAGAGCTATGAAAGTAAGTCCCTAGTCGGGAGTAAAGGGGACTGACATATATACAGGTGTGGGGGGGACTGAGTGTGTACGGGAGTGAGGGGGGCTTACATACAGTCAGGTCCATAAATATTGGGACATCAACACAATTCTAACCTTTTTGGCTCTATACACCACCACAATGGATTTGAAATGAAACAAACAAGATGTGCTTTAACTGCAGACTTTCAGCTTTAATTTGAGGGTATTTACATCCAAATCAGGTGAACGGTGTAGGAATTACAACAGTTTGTATATGTGCCTTCCATTTTTTAAGGGACCAAAAGTAATGGGACAGATTAACAACCACCCATCAAACTTTCACTTTTTAATACTTGGTTGCAAATCCTTTGCAGTCAACTACAGCCTGAAGTCTGGAACGCATAGACATCACCAGACGCTGGGTTTCATCCCTGGTGATGCTCTGCCAGGCCTCTACTGCAACTGTCTTCAGTTCCTGCTTGTTCTTGGGGCATTTTCCCTTCAGTTTTGTCTTCAGCAAGTGAAATGCATGCTCAATGGGATTCAGGTCAAGTGATTGACTTGGTCATTGCATAACATTCCACTTCTTTCCCTTAACAAACTCTTTGGTTGCTTTCGCAGTATGCTTCGGGTCATTGTCCATCTGCACTGTGAAGTGCCGTCCAATGAGTTCTGAAGCATTTTGCTGAATATGAGCAGATAATATTGCCTGAAACACTTAAGAATTCATCCTGCTGCTTTTGTCAGCAGTCACATCATCAATAAATACAAGAGAACCAGTTCCATTGGCAGCCATACATGCCCACGCCATGACACTACCACCACCATGCTTCACTGATGAGGTGGTATGCTTTGGATCATGAGCAGTTCCTTTCCTTCTCCATACTCTTCTCTTCCCATCACTCGGGTACAAGTTGATCTTGGTCTCATCTGTCCATAGGATGTTGTTCCAGAACTGTGAAGGCTTTTTTAGATGTTTGGCAAACTCTAATCTGGCCTTCCTGTTTTTGAGGCTCACCAATGGTTTACATCTTGTGGGGAACCCTCTGTATTCACTCTGGTGAAGTCTTCTCTTGATTGTTGACTTTGACACACATACACCTACCTCCTGGAGAGTGTTCTTGATCTGGCCAACTGTTGTGAAGGGTGTTTTCTTCACCAGGGAAAGAATTCTTCGGTCATCCACCACAGTTGTTTTCCGTGGTCTTCCGGGTCTTTTGGTGTTGCTGAGCTCACCGTGCGTTCTTTCTTTTTAAGGATGTTCCAAACAGTTGATTTGGCCACACCTAATGTTTTTGCTATCTCTCTGATGGGTTTGTTTTGTTTTTTCAGCCTAATGATGGCTTGCGTCACTGATAGTGACAGCTCTTTGGATCTCATATTGAGAGTTGACAGCAACAGATTCCAAATGCAAATAGCACACTTGAAATGAACTCTGGACCTTTTATCTGCTCCTTGTAAATGGGATAATGAGGGAATAAAACACACCTGGCCATGGAACAGCTGAGCAGCCAATTGTCCCATTACTTTTGGTCCCTTAAAAAGTGGGAGGCACATATATTTGTGTGAACCTCCGCTTTAACAAGCTTTCTTCAATCTCTGACATACCAAACATATCAGCAAAACTTATTCAAACAAAAGTATGTTTGAAGAGCTTCAAGGAAGTGCGATGAGAATGCTGACACCTTATTCTGCATTATGAAGCAGAGCTACGCCTACTGATCCGTTTCCAGCGCCTGATTGGCTGGAGATGATGAATAATAAGTAGCTATATACACAGATCCCCAACTAAGAACCAGAGCAGAGCTCAGGACAAGAGCACTTGGCAGATATCTGCAGTCAGCGTGTAGATTTAGCTAGTTGCTGTTACATTGTAACTTCTCTGCCTGACTTGTACCGAAGGAGAGGAGAGGAGATGATCGAAGGATGTGTGACAGGTAATGTCAGCTCTGATCTTCTAGATCAGTATATAGGAATAGATGTGATCTGTATACAGAGATATAATGTGTGATCCCAGCGGTGTATACATGGAGATCAGTATATAGGAATAGATGTGATCTGTATACAGAGATATAATGTGTGATCCCAGCGGTGTATACATGGAGATCAGTATATAGAATAGATGTGATCTGTATACAGAGATATAATGTGTGATCCCAGCGGTGTATACATGGAGATCAGTATATAGGAATAGATGTGATCTGTATACAGAGATATAATATCTGATCCCAGTGGTGTATACATGGAGATCAGTATATAGGAATAGATGTGATCTGTATACAAAGAGATTGGGGGTTATTTACGAAAGACAACTCCACTTTGCACTGCAAGTGCACTTGGAAGTGCAGTCGCTCTAAATCTAAGGGGTAGATCTGAAATGACTGGAAGCTCTGCTGATTTTATCATCCAATCATGTGCAAGCTAAAATGCTGTGTTTTTATTTTCCTTGCATGTCCCCCTCGGATCTACAGCGACTGCACTTCCAAGTGTACTTTTAGTGCACTTTCAAGTGCACTTGCAGTGCAAAGTGGATTTTCCTTTAGTAAATAACCCTCATTGTGTTTTTTCCAAAATTGTCGCTATTATTTGCTTATAGCACAAAAAATAAAAACTGCAGAGGTGATCAAATACCACCAAAAGAAAACTCTATTTGTGGAAAAAAAAGAACGTCAATTTTGTTTGGGTGCAACGTCGCACGACTGCGCAATTGTCAGTTAAAGTGACGCAGTGCTGTATTGCTAAAAATGGCCTGGTCATTGAGCAGCCAAATCTTCCGGGGCTGAAGTGGTTAACCACTTCAGCCCCGGAAGGATTTACCCCCTTCCTGACCAGAGCACTTTTTACAATTTGGCACTGTGTCGCTTTAACTGCTAATTGCGCGGTCATGCAATGCTGTACCCAAACGAAATTTGCGTCCTTTTCTTCCCACAAATAGAGCTTTCTTTTGATGGTATTTGATCACCTCTGCCGTTTTTATTTTTTGCGCTATAAACAGAAAAAGACCGAAAATTTTGAAAAAAAATGATATTTTCTACTTTTTGTTATAAAAAAAATCCAATAAACTAAATTTTAGTCATACATTTAGGCCAAAATGTATTCGGCCACATGTCTTTGGTAAAAAAAATGTCAATAAGCGTATATTTATTGGTTTGTGCAAAAGTTATAGCGTCTACAAACTAGGGTACATTTTCTGGAATTTACACAGCTTTTAGTTTATGACTGCCTATGTCATTTCTTGAGGTGCTAAAATGGCAGGGCAGTACAAAACCCCCCAAATGACCCCATTTTGGAAAGTAGACACCCCAAGGAAATTGCTGAGAGGCATGTTGAGCCCATTGAATATTTATTTTTTTTGTCCCAAGTGATTGAATAATAAAAAAAAAAAACAAAATTACAAGAAGTTGTCACTAAATGATATATTGCTCACACACGCTATGGGCATATGTGGAATTGCACCCCAAAATACATTCTGCTGCTTCTCCTGAGTATGGGGATACCACATGTGTGGGAATTTTTGGGAGCCTAGCCGCGTACGGGGCCCCGAAAACCAAGCACCGCCTTCAGGATTTCTAAGGGCATACATTTTTTATTTCACTCTTCACTACCTATCACAGTTTTGAAGGCCATAAAATGCCAAGATGGCACAAAACCCCCCCAAATGACCCCATTTTGGAAAGTAGACACCCCAAGCTATTTGCTGAGAGGCAGGGTGAGTATTTTGCAGCTCCCATTTGTTTTTGAAAATGAAGAAAGACCAGAAAAATTTTTTTTTTTCTTTTTTCAATTTTCAAAACTTTGTGACAAAAAGTGAGGTCTGCAAAATACTCACCATACCTCTCAGCAAATAGCTTGGGGTGTCTACTTTCCAAAATGGGGTCATTTGGGGGGGTTTGTGCCACTTGGGCATTCCATGGCCTCCGAAACTGTGATAGGCAGTGAAGAGTGAAATCAAAAATTTACGCCCTTAGAAAGCCTGAAGGCGGTGCTTGGTTTTCGGGGTCCCGTGCGCGGCTAGGCTCCCAAAAAGTCCCAGACATGTGGTATCCCCATACTCAGGAGAAGCAACAGAATTTATTTTGGGGTGTAATTTCACATATTCCCATGGCATGTTTGAGCAATATAACATTTAGTGACAACTTTGTGCAAAAAAAAAAAAAAAATTTGTCTCTTTCCCGCAACTTGTGTCACAATATAAAATATTCCATGGACTCGACATGCCTCTCAGCAAATAGCTTGGGGTGTCTACTTTCCAAAATGGGGTCATTTAGGGGGGTTTTGAACTGTCTTGGCATTTTATGCACAACATTTAGAAGCTTATGTCACACATCACCCACTCTTCTAACCACTTGAAGACAAAGCCCTTTCTGACACTTTTTGATTACATGAAAAAAATTTTTTTTTTTGCAAGAAAATTACTTTGAACCCCCAAACATTATATATTTTTTTAAAGCAAATGCCCTACAGATTAAAATGGTGGGTGTTTCATTTTTTTTTCACACAGTATTTGCGCAGCGATTTTTCAAACGCATTTTTTGTGGAAAAAACACACTTTTTTAAATTTTAATGCACTAAAACACACTATATTGCCCAAATGTTTGATGAAATAAAAAAGATGATCTTAGGCCGAGTACATGGATACCAAACATGACATGCTTTAAAATTGCACAAAAAAGTGCAGTGGCAACAAAATAAATACATTTTTAAAAGCCTTTAAAAGCCTTTACAGGTTACCACTTTAGATTTACAGAGGAGGTCTACTGCTAAAATTACTGCCCTCGATCTGACCTTCGTGGTGATACCTCACATGCATGGTGCAATTGCTGTTTACATTTACTGCCAGACCGACGCTTGAGTTCGCCTTAGCGGGAGAGCAGGGGGGACAGGGGTGCTTTTTTTTTTCTTTATTATTTTTTTGCTTTTTTATCTTATTTTTAAACTGTTCCTTTCATTTTTTTTTTTTTAAATCATTTTTATTGTTATCTCAGGGAATGTAAATATCCCCTATGATAGCAATAGGTAGTGACAGGTACTCTTTTTTGAAAAAATTGGGGTCTATTAGACCCTAGATCTCTCCTCTTCCCTCAAAGCATCTGACCACACCAAGATCGGTGTGATAAAATGCTTCCCCAATTTCCCAATGGCGCTGTTTACATCCGGCGAAATCTAAGTCATAAAATGCTCGTAGCTTCCGGTTTCTTAGGCCATAGAGATGTTTGAAGTCACTCTGGTCTCTGATCAGCTCTATGGTCAGCTGGCTGAATCGCGGTCTGCATTCTCAGGTTCCCTGTTGAGACAGGAGAGCCAGAGAAAAACACGGAAGACGGTGGGGGGGGCATTCCCTCCCACTGCTTGTAAAAGCAGTCTAGAGGCTAATTAGCCACTAGGATTGCTTTTACATGAAAGCCGACCGCTGGCTGAAAAGAATGATACCAAGATGATACCTAAACCTGCAGGCATCATTCTGGTATAACCTTTCAAAGTCGTGAATGGCGTACCTGAAGACAAAAAAATGGTTAACAATAAAGCACAGTAAATGGTAAAGTATAAAAAATTGCATACCTGAAAAGCAAACATGATAAAACATAATAACAATAAAACATTGCAGAATATAATACAGTAAAAAAGAGCAGAACAATAGAGAGAGAGAATAGAGAGAGAGAGAACAATAAAACGACAACTATTTTTTTCTATTTTATATTTTTGTTTGTGTTTTTTTTTTTTTTTTTTTTTTACACTTTTTTTTGTAACTGTAACTTTTATAACTATAACTGGTTCCAGGTTCGGGTCTCTCAAAATGCGATGGCATCTTGGGAGACCCTGTGAAAGTGTGTCCTAGTCTGTGGAATGCCGTACCCTACGCTAATACTCAACTAGTGAATGGTAGCGTTCAAAACATTCACCAATGCAAAGACCAGGATTGTCAGGACAGGAGGGACAATAATAGTGGGTGTCACGCCTATATCCGCGCTTGCTGCAGACACGACATCTTTTTTGGGGGGGTTGGTTGGGTAGGGGTACTCGGGAGGACATAAAAATGCCTCTCATGCAGCCGACTGCATTTGGTTGGGGATGTGAATGGGGGAAGTACGGGCGCTGCAGAAGTGGTGGGTTCCCAATTAGGATTGGCGAATGCAGCAGGAAGGGCATTATGGGCACGACGGGCCTGTGTTTGTCTTTTTGGTGGCAGCGGGACACTACTTGTGCTTGCCACCTCACCAGCTTGAACTGCACTTATGGGACTCGCCACGTCACCAAGTGTTACTGCAGTGCTGGTTTGACTTCGACCGGGGTGTACTAGGCCGCTGGTGCTTGCCAGTTCAATAAAACGCTACCAAAAAAAACTGTTAGCGATCGCAGGGATCAGGCCTGACTCTGCGAACGCTGCAGTTATGTGTTTAGTGTTTTGTAAGTGTCAGTGATCGATCGATACTGCACTTGGGTGGGCTGGGCTGGGCCGGGCGGAGGGGCAAAACGCAGGTGCTAGCAGGTATCTGGGCTGATCCCACTAACACTGCGTTTTTGGGAAAACCTAAACTGCTGGGGACACTAGTATAGATCTGATCGGATCAGATATTGATCCGTTCAGATACTATACCACTAAGGGAGGTGTACGGTGCGTGCGTGGGTGTTAGCGCTACTGGCACTAACCTGACGCTGCCTGGGGCTGGTGCTTGCCAGTTCACCAAAACGCTACCAAAAAAACTGTTAGCGATCGCAGGGATCAGGCCTGACTCTGTGGACGCTGCAGTTATGCGTTTAGTGTTTTGTAAGTGACAGTGATCGATCGATACTGCACTTGGGTGGGCTGGGCTGGGCTGGGCGGAGGGGCAAAACGTAGGTGCTAGCAGGTATCTGGGCTGATCCCGCTAACACTGCGTTTTTGGGAACCCTAAACTGCTGGGGACGCTAGTATAGATCTGATCAGATCAGATATTGATCCGTTCAGATACTATACCACTAAGGGAGGCGTATGCTGCGTGCGTGGGTGTTAGCGGTACTGGCGCTAATCTGATGCTGCCTGGGGCGATGCATATCACCGCCGGGCGATCAGGGGGCTAAACCTTTATTCAGTAATAAACGGCGGGTGTCCTGACACTATAAAAAATAAACAAACTAACCAGCGTCACCCGTAACAGTTATACGGTGATCAGTGGTGAAAGGGTTAACAAGGGGGCAATCAAGGGGTTAAAACATTTATTAGGGAGTATATGGGGGTCCCTGTCGCTATAATACGCTGACGGCAAACCTAAATATTTAAATATAAATAATGAAACCTCTGCGCTACTAAATGTGTGAATTAGACAGGGTGTGTGTAAAAAACATTAGGGTGATGCTGCAAAATCAGATAGTGCTCACTGGATCACCATTAAAGTAAACTGTAAAAATAGGATTTCGCGCAAACACATGTATCAAATAGAACGTGCCACACCAAAAAAATCAAAAGGAGTGTCCAATAATGATAACAAAATGTGTAAACTTCTATCTTCCTGTTGGATACTATAATGGAAAATTGGCTGGGTGATGTATTTCCACATATAATCAATGATAGGAGGATGTCCTTCCCTTAAAAAAGTCTCCCATTGCCCTTACCTTAAAGGGCTTAAAATAAAGCCTTGATGTGGATACAGGTGATGGTCCGGGAGTAACTGGAGTCTGTCCTCTGGTGGTGGTTCCTGGTGTGTTGAAACTTGGGGTACTTCTAGTCAGGAACGATTCCGGGTCCTGGGCTCCAGCCCAGTCAGGTGGGTGAAAAAAGAGAAGGAACAAAAAGGCTTCCAATGGTGTAGTAAGGTTAAAAAATGAAATTTATTTTAACAAAAAAACTTTCCAAACATGGGGTAAAAAGCCATACACACTGTGGATACAGTGTGCAGCGGTGACAGGTAAAGATGGCGGCGAGATGCCGTCACCTAATGCAAAGCTTCCGGTTCACACTGACAGCTTCTGAGTCAGAGCAGTGTGTAGTATCGAGTGAAGTGGTTGACGGGATCCTACGCGTTACGTCACGTAGCCTCGTGACTTCATCAGGGATTCTGATTGGTCGATATCCCCGTGACTTTATAGTCAGAAACCGGAAGTTATTTCGACGCCATGTTTGTGTAGCCTATGTGGTCTGATGGCGTCAGACGATGTTATTCTGTCCAAATGTTAAAAAACTACCATGCTATGCGGTTTACGAAATTAAACAATATAGGGATGTTGATTTGCAGGGAATCGGAAGTGATTCAGGAGTGCAAAAGTGCTTTGAGTAGGTGATTGACTGACGGTAAAGTGTGTTGTGCTGCTGAGTGGACATACTGCCATCTTGTGATGAAAGAAAACTGTGTTAATATACACGTACCTACGGGTAGTGATAAAGTGACTCTCAGTGCTACTAAGTAAACATAAATAATATCCTAAATGGACAAAAATGAAAAATGCTAAATAGTGCATGAGGAAAAATTGGTATAAACAGTAAAAACATGAATTCGTAGTGTATATAAATTAATTATATGAAATGGATAAAATTCATTGAAAGTGCTGCCATCATGTGGTTAAAAATAGAAGTAAAATCCTCAATCATTCCTTTAAAATTGGTGTGATGTATTCCAAGCAACAAATAATTTGAAATAATACAAATATTACTGAAACAACGAATGCTAGAATATTAGAGATGTTAAAAAACAAGACAAGGGGAGAATAATCTCTTTTAAAAAACAATTAAAAAATATTATATTAATATGTGTCCCGGAAAGTTGGCATAAGGTTTACAATAATAAAATCAGATGATAAAACAATGCATTAATAATCACTAATGAAGCAATTCAGGTCAAAGTCTATATTTAACCCATTCGGTGCTAGAGTATTCATTTTGTATATCCACTGGGATTCCTTTTGGCTAAGGTTGCGGATTTTGTGACTACCTCTCCATGCCTTTTGGTAGCGTTCTATCCCCCAGAACGTTAGTACAGCTGGGTTACTGTTGTGGACCTCGGCAAAATGTCTCGAGACATTATGTTTCGGGTACTTATTTATTATATTTTGCACGTGTTCTTTTACTCTGACTTTTAAGGCTGTTTTTGTCCTTCCTACATATTGCAAATTGCAAGAGCATTGCAACACATATATAACCCCCTCTGTGTGACAGCTAATAAAATCTTTGATCAGGTGTGTGTGTCCTGTGTTGGTTGCGACAAACTCAGTTTTTTTACTTTGAAATTTTCTTGACTTTTGGCATGCAAAGCAGTATTTACATGGAAAAAAACCTTTTCCATTAAAAAAAGAAAACTGTTTGGTGGGAGGAGGATCCACTACGTTCTTAACTAGTATATCTCGTAGTGTGGTAGCTCTCTTGTAAATAATGAGTGGCTTATCTGGCAATACATTTTTCAGATGCCTATCTTCTTTTAAGATGTGCCAATGTTTCTTTATTATTTTTTCTATGTCCTTATGTTGGACATTGAAACTCAAGATTAGTGCCGGTGCCTCAAAAGACCTAGTAGATTTTTTTGGGGAGTGTAGCATTGTTGTCCTGTCCAGAGATTGAACCAATGCGATTTGTTTCTTAATATAGTTGGGGTCGTATCCTTTTTCCAGGAATCTTTGTCCGACCACATTTGCTTGTATTTCGTAGTCGGATTCTTTCGTGCAGTTACGTTTAATTCTGATTAGTTGCCCTTTTGGTATATTAAATAGCCATGGTTTATGGTGGCAACTAGTGGTGGGCAAGTAACTATTTCTAGATACCTCTTTAAAGTGGGTTTTGGTGATCAATCGATTGTTCTCAATGATGATATCTAGATCCAGAAATTGGATCTGTTTATTATCAATCTTCCAAGTGAGAGAGATGTTCTTGTCATTTTGGTTAAGTGTTGTTAGGTATTGTTCAAGTGACTCCCTATCCCCGTTCCACACGATTATAATGTCATCTATAAATCTTTTGTAAAGTTCTAATTGGCATGGGGTGTTGTTACCTAAACCTAAATATTTACCTCCCTAACTAGTGTCACCAGCGACACTAATACAGCGATCAGAAAAATGATCGCTTAGCGACACTGGCGACAGGGGGTGATGAAGGGGTTAAAACTTTATTAGGGGGGTTAGGGGGGTACCCTAGACCTACAGGGGGCTAACACTAACTGACCTACCACACTAACTGTCACAAACTGACACCATGCAGTAATCAGGAAAAAAAAAAAAACACTGCTTGGTGTCAGTGTGACAGGGAGGGGTGATTGGGGGGGGATCGGGGGTGTAAAGTATGCCTGGCATGTTCTACTGTGTTGTGTTGTGTTTTACACTTACTCAGATGTCTTCTCTCCTCGGCGCTGGAACGGAAACTGCCGAGCTGAGGAGAGATGACATCACATCCTCTGCCTCTGTGTACTATACAGAGGCAGGGGATGTTTCTCATTGGCTGGGAGTGATCGCGAGGGGGGGGGGCACGATCGGATGGCCTCCCCCTCATCTCTGATCGCTCCCAGACAAATGCCGACCGCCGCTGGCACCGGAGGGGGGGGTCCGATCGGACCCCCCGCCCGCGGGAAGGCAATCACGTACCAGTGCCTGTGCCCGTGCCATTCTGCTCATGTATATAGGCGTGAGGCGGTCGGCAAGTGGTTAAATTGATTATATTAATTAAAAAGTTAAATATAATACAATTATATATAACAATATTATTATTATTTTTTTTTTTAATAAACATCCTTTATTTTTGGTTTCGGCACCAAAATTAACATTCAGTGCACCCCTAGCTGTAACATAACAAAGTGTGGAAAAAGTGAAGTGCTGTGAATACTTTCTGGGTGCGCTGTATTGTTAGTGTGATTTTGCTACATTTTTTTTTGCTGTTAAACAACAATAAAGATTACTGCACTATTGGAGGCCTCTTCCTTTTATGAGCTAGTTATAGAATGGGTAGAATGATGTGCTGTTTTAAAGGGGATCGCTAATGCTATTCAAGCAAACCTGTTCTATCTAAGCCGATGAATGGATGGATGGATGGATGGACGCACGAGTGGATGACTTGTAAAAGCGTGCTGTGACCTGTATATTAATTTTTATAGGTCTAGGAGTCAGGTGAGGGTCCATTGATATTGGTGGTGGAGCACAAATTCAGCTATTGCTTTACATGTAGAAAACGTAATACTGCTTTGCATGTGGACTATTCAATATTAATACATAAGACAGACTTTTTGATTGCATTACAGAGCATGTGTGGGATTGTTTTTTGATTGTTATTTGCATAAGATTTTTTATTTTTGGGAGGTTTACACTGAATATTATAAGCTATTTTTATATAAATATTAGTTATGGATTGATTATACATAATATATGTTATCTATGTTTAAGTGGGAATAATGGATTCACAACAGTGAACAGGGATCTCCCGTCCTATGATAATTCTGTACCGTTTATGAAGCAGTGATCAGCGGTGATCCCGAGGATCGCCGCTGATCACAGTCCATAAACAGTTAATAAAACAGCAATAATGGGGGGGAGAAGTTTTTAAACATGTTCTCCTGACGATGATCTCCGCACACTTAGAATCCTCATTGACTGATGCAGAAATGGGCAGTTTGTGAAGCTGTGATCTCGCCGCTTCACTGGTGATCTGAGTCAGAATTCACCTCCCCGATTCACCGACATAGAGGTGGAGAATCAGGGAGTGAAGAGGAAATCTGGGGGGATCTGAAGGGGAAGGAGGAAGATTTTTATCTTCCTTCTACCTCGTTCAGACCCCCCAACACTGTAACCATGTCTCCCTGTCATATTTATGTGTATATGTATGTATGTATGTATATATAGGTGTATATATATGTATATGTGTATGTGTGTGTGTGTGTATATGTAGGAAGGCCAGTATGGTGGCCTGAATTTATGGGAGGAGCCCGGTGGGTATTTAAGCAGCCCGCTCACCTGTGGTGCTTGTCGGTTTCCTGTGCGCGATACGTTACGTCACTAGGCCGACTATCCGAATACCAAACGTCCGTAAGTCGTTGTCTCGCGAAGTTCCCGCATTTGCTATTTCATGCTCGAGAGTGTCAGTGTTTACCGATCCGTATCGTTCGTACCACGCGTCTGGCTTGGCTGTCGCAGGTAGGGTCCCGTCGGACTTTTCGTTTTTCATATCATGTCACTAAACCGTGAGTTCAAATTTCGTTTCACCCGCATCTCACAAACTGCAATGTATATCGCTCGTACTTTCGATATGTTACAAATTCGATAGCACAGCGACGCTGACGTCGCTTCATTTCTAGCATGTCGGTATCAGTAGACAGCCATAGCCAGTCGCAATTTTGTAAATGATCAAATCAAGTTAGTTCGATACCAATCATTTCTCATTTCTGAGACATTTCTAAACTCATTTCGGACATTTCAAATCATTTCTCATTTCTGAAAACATTTCTGAACTCATTTCTGACATTTTCAAATCATTTCTCATTTCAGTCACCTACCGCGCTCCGATTCGAATCCAGTCGCACCAAAGATGCGCCGATTCGTTCCGGTGTGCCCCAGTTATTACGGCCTCATTTCTATACATGCTCCAGAGTTACGTTATTGTCAGTCAATTGTACCTCTGTCATGGTCATCATTTCATTTCCATGTATCACGTCCCGACATGAATTCAGTCGCATGAAAAATGCACCAATTCGTCTCGGCGTGCCCCAGGATTGGCCTCATTTGTATACATGCTCCAGAGTTACGTTTTATCAGTCATTCGTACCTCTGTCATGGTTATCATTTCATTTCCATGTATCACGTCCCGACATGAATTCAGTTGCATGAAAAATGCACCGATTCGTCTCGGCGTGCCCCAGGATTGGCCTCATTTCTATACATGCTCCAGAGTTACGTTTTATCAGTCATTCGTACCTCTGTCATGGTTATCATTTCATTTCCATGTATCACGTTCCGACATGAATTCAGTCGCATGAAAAATGCACCGATTCGTCTCGGCGTGCCCCAGGATTGGCCTCATTTCTATACATGCTCCAGAGTTACGTTTTATCAGTCATTCGTACCTCTGTCATGGTTATCATTTCATTTCCATGTATCACGTTCCGACATGAATTCAGTCGCATGAAATGCACCGATTCATCTCGGCGTGCCCCAGGATTGGCCTCATTTCTAAACATGCTCCAGAGTTACGTTATCAGTCATTTGTACCTCTGTCATGGTTATCATTTCATTTCCACGTATCACATTCCGACATGAAATCAGTCGCATGAAAATGCACCGATTCGTCTCGGCGTGCCCAGGATTGGCCACATTTCTGACACATGCTCCAGAGTCCAGATCATAGCTAATCGCAGACATCGGGGGATTGATCCACATCTCTGTCATGCAATTTCGACCATTTCACTCCCACAACGCATCACCGTTTCGAAACCAGTCGCATCTGAGGTGCACCGATTCGTCACGGCATGCATCACTGGTTCCGATCGCATTTCATACCTATACCAGAGCTCGGTTAGTTGCCAGTCGCTAACACGGCACAACCAATTCGAGCCGCGGTCAAAACAATCATTTCTCTCATTTCATTTAATACTGCACTCCTATTCGAATCCAGATGCATCAAACAAGCACCGATTCGTCCCAGGAGCACCAATATTTTCAGTTGCCCCATTTCAATACATGCTCCAGAGCCCGGTTCACGGTCGAACAAATCGTGACACGACCAGGCCGCACCTCTGTCATGCAGTTCATTCATTTCACAATCAAAGCAAACATTTCGAATCATTTCATTGTCACAAGATTGCAAGCATCATACAAATCATTGCTTCAAGTTACTTAGCAATCCCTTCACGAATTGTCACCTTTTCATTTTCCTCAAAAAAAAAAAAAAAAAAAAAAAATCCATACCTATACCAGAGCTCGGTCGGTTGCCAGTCGCAAAACACGGCACAACCAATTCAAGCCTCGGTCAAGGTAAACATTTCTCTCATTTCATTTCATGCTGCGCTCCGATTCGAATCCAGATGCATCAAACAAGCACCGATTCGTCCCGGTGTGCACCAATGTTTCTTCTGTTGCCTCGTTTCAGTGCATGCTCCAGGGCCCGGTTCACGGTCGCATCAGTCACGACACGGCCAGGCCGGACCTTTGTCATGCAGTTCAGTCATTTCAAACATCAAGGCAAACATTTCGAATCATTTCGTTCTCACAAAAAAAAAAAAAAAAGAAATATACGAGCTCAAAAACAGGATATTCTCATCAGATCAAATCATGTCACAGGCCGGCAGCGAAGACTTCACGGCCCCTCTGTCGGCTTTCACACAGGCCTCATTTCACTACCTCACAGTACGTACGAATGTGGGAATATTCGTTCAGCAGCCATCGACGAACAAACCATAGATCGGCTCTTACAAACAGAACTAGACCGAGAGTACGTTATAGGCCTTTCACTCAGCCCCCTTTCAGCACTTGGAGAGTCAGCCCTATTTGGGGCTTGTCAAGGGCAAATTCACAAATAAATTACGTTTGGGGTACCACCTGTCTGCGCCTCATTCTTCCCACATCCCCAGTCTCAATTCCCTGATTCCCTCCGAAGAATTCTCCCTAAAATATTCCTCCGTAGACATGCCGATACAAGCAGTCATCAAAGCAGGTACAGGTGCCTGGCTTTCCAAAACCGACATCTCGGATGCCTTTAAGCTCCTGCCTATCCATCCATCCCTTTGGGCTGGCATGGCATCAAGTGGAAGGAGGCATATTATTTGGCCACAAAACTGACGTTCGGTTCGAAGAGCAGCCCTTGGCTCTTCGACACATTCGCTCAGTCTCTTGCTTGGATACTGTTACACAAGGCTCAGTGACAAAAGTCATCCATTACCTGGACGACTTCCTACTAATAGAACCTCCCAGCAAGCCCCCAGGAGACCTCGACAAACTCAGAGCGATATTCGGAAAACCCAATCTTCCCATCACCGAGCACAAAGTAGAAGGCCCAGCACATAACATCACCTTTCTCGGGGGCCAACTTAGACACCTGCGCTATGCAAGCCAGTCTCCCCCTCGACAAACTAACCCGCATTAAGGCGGTCCTTCACAAATTCACCCACACCAAGGGGTGTACCAAGAAGCAGTTGCAATCTCTCCTGGCAATGCTGAATTTCGCCATACGAATTATTCCACAAGGCCGCACCTTCGTGTCACGCCTGCTGAGATTCCTGCCAGAAACACAAGACCCCGATCAGATCTTAAATCTAGACTCCGCAGCAATAGCGGACCTATCTATGTGGGACGAATTCCGTCCTCCCGGAATGGCATATCCCTAATTATACCCATGGTTTCAGCTCTGTCACCCCAGGTGGTGACAGTCGCTGCAGCCACCACAGGTTTCGCTGCAATTTTTGGCCATCATTGGTTTTCAGGACCCTGGCCTCAACAGATACTGTTGATACCCGGCTTATTCAAAACATCTTCCCTCCTCGAACTCTATCCCATGGTGGCAGCTGCACAACTCTGGGGTCACCATTGGACAGGGCAAACCGTAATCTTCACCACCGACAATCAGGCCACGGCAGACATCAACAAAGGCAGGTCCAATTCCCCAGCAGTCATGTCCTTCCTGCGCAGATTGGTACAACTGTTCTTACAGCATCAGTTTAACATACACTGTGCATTTATTCCAGGCAGACACAATTAGCTGCTGACGCACTGTCACGTTCTAACTACACCTCCTTTTCAAACAGGTTCCCGGAGCCGATCCAGTGTCGGCCCCTATCCCTGCCTGGTCACAACTGACCCTGGACTAGTTTAACATTTACAAGGAGCAACGCAGCTCATCAATCACTCACTCTCTCATAACACACTCAAAGCCTACCAGACAGCTTGAAAGGCGTTCAATAAATTTCTCACATCCTGCCGTAAAGGACCAATAGATGTCAAACAGGTACTGGCCTTCATTTCATACTGCCACACTCAGCTGGCCTTATCTTACAATATCATTCGGCTATACCTAGCCGGCATTCAACATTTCGTGACCCTGGAAGACCCCACAAAATCTTCACTGTTCTCATCACACGCTATACGAGCCATCCTAAGGGGCATCCAGAAACAACAACCAGTGATTAGTACTAAGCGCTTACCCATTACGGGGCCCATCTTCAGGGATATGTCGACTATTCTGGCTACTTCGCCATTCGGTCTGCTGCCCAGCACGGTCCTACAAGCAGCCATATAGTTGGCTTACTACGGGTTCACCTATAACTACCCCACAGACCAAGTATTACGCAGACGGCACTTGCTTCGCCACCAAGACCATTTCATCCTTCACCTCGAGGTTTCTTAAACCCAGGAAACAGGCTCTGGAGTGGACATTTCACCTCTACAGAACCAATAACAGCTGGTGTCCAGTCACCGTACTTAACCGTCTCCTCTCACTCCTGCCTGAACAATCGGACACCAGTCCTCTTCTACCATTCCCAGTTAAACCCTTAAACGCATGTCACTTTGTAAAACACATAAGGATACTTCTCCGCAATCTTCACCTTAAACCCAGTCAGTACTCCGGACACTCCTTCCGCATCGGAGCAGCCTCCGCAGCAACCCGCCAGGGGGTTCCAGACCACATCATCAAAAGACTAGGCAGATGGAAATCAGCCTGCGTCGCCCGGTATATACCCAATCCTCAAGTAGAGATGGCACAGGCATTCTCCAAATTGGCTCAATGAATACCTGAAAACCAATTATATATTATATCCCTACCTGAATGTTTTTGCCCCCTTATTTTGGCATACCGGCCATTAGACCAAGGCACACTTTCAGGTCCATTTCATATGGTAAGTCCACACTTCCAGGTCTATTTCCGATGGTAAGTCTTATCTTTATTATAAGTGTTATCTATGTCCATATCGGACATAGGGCTCCGACCATAAGTAGGAAGGCCAGTATGGTGGCCTGAATTTATGGGAGGAGCCCGGTGGGTATTTAAGCAGCCCGCTCACCTGTGGTGCTTGTCGGTTTCCTGTGCGCGATACCCACCCTCCCATCCCCATTTCAAGGCATTCATTTCATTTCATTCATTTCATCTCATTTCTCTCTACAGAATAATCACTTCTTAAAACCAGGGTATGCCCCCTTATTTTGGCATACCGGCCATTAGACCAAGGCACACTTTCAGGTCCATTTCATATGGTAAGTCCACACTTCCAGGTCTATTTCCGATGGTAAGTCTTATCTTTATTATAAGTGTTATCTATGTCCATATCGGACATAGGGCTCCGACCATAAATATATATATAGTGTGTGTATATATAATGTAGTAATAATAATGTAGTAATAATGTAATTCCCTATAAATTCATCGATCATTATTATTACACACTATTCCCCTATAAAATCAGTGATCATTAATATACACAATGTAACTATTTCCTATCAGTTGTATTACTATTATTATCAAACACAATTTATCTATTCACTATAAATTCATTATTTAGCACTCATTATTTTATTGACATTAACAACACTGTCCGTGTATTGAGTGGTGATAATTTATCACTGCTTAATAAACTGATATGTCTGTGTTTCTGTGAATTTCTGGTGCTGTAATCTGGTAAAGTCTCACGAGATTCCAGTATCAGGGGCCGTTCTCCACTGTTGGAAGCATTTGTAGATCTCTTCACTCCTCCAAAGGTGAAGTGATCTACTCCGCTTCATATACAGGCACACAGAGGAGAACGATCTCCTCTGTGAATGCCGGAGAATGAAGCAGTGAATAGATTTCACTGCTTCATAAATGGACACCTAAGTGTAAAAATGCTAATAGCCTAAAGTAATGTGCATGGACACATCGAACACCATTTAGCTTCTAGGAGCAGAAACAAAAATTCTAATAACAGAGCTTAAAAAAAAATGCTAGTGTGCATGGAGCCTAATGCCCCATACACACGATAATATTTTCTGATGGAAAATGTGTGATAGGACCTCGTTGTCGGAAATTCCGACCGTGTGTGGGCTCCATCACACATTTTCCATAGGAATTTCTGACACACAAAGTTTAAGAGTTTGCTATAAAATTTTCCGACAACAAAATCTGTTGTCGGAAATTCCGATCGTGTGTACATAAATCCGACGCACAAAGTGCCACGCATGCTCAGAATAAATAAAGAAACAAAAGCTATTGGCTACTGCCCCGTTTATAGTCCCGAGGTACGTGTTTTACGTCACCGCGTTTAGAACGATCGGATTTTCCAACAACTTTGTGCGACCGTTTGTATGCAAGACAAGTTTGAGCCAACATCCGTCGGAAAAAATCCTAGGATTTTGTTGTCTGGAATGTGCGATCAATGTCCGACCGTGTGTACGGGGCAAAAGTCTAGTTTAGTAAACCTACCCCACATGTCTGATTACTACCCTAAACTCCTCATCTCCCGATGATCCAGGTGTAATGATCGCTGAATTTACAGGGAAAAAGTTACATTATATAAATATATTATGTCTGCAACACACCTCTAATTATACAACCCAGTTGCTGTATCAGTAAATATCCCCTTTTATTTAAAATACAAAACTAATACAATTCATGTAGCACTAATTATCTGTGAGCATTAAAATATGCACTATTCCTTTATCATAACTAGATTTACTAAAAAGATGTTTACAAAGATGTTTACAATGAATACAGAATAAAGTTAAGTTTCATTATGCCCACTAATTTACTATAAACTGGCAGAATAATTAATGGGACAGACTATTAATAAAGGAAAAGTTAATAAAGAGGATTCAAGGGTTTCTACTTACTTATAAAAATAATATATATGATTTACTATAGAAATTCATATTTCAGAATCACAAATTTTACACTTCACCTTCAGGTAGGGTTTTACACGAAGGACTTTTGCACAAAAAGGTATTTTGTATTTTGCACAGAATTGCTTGTACAGTATTTGCATGTTGTTATATACATGTATATACAATGTTAATGTTTTAAGAAGCTTTAGGAGCACATACCCTTTTAAATATAGCACTTTCATTTAAAAAGATAGTGCTGAATAATTGTTATTATTTATTACATAGTGTATAATAATAATGATCACTGAATTTATAGGGAATAGTTACATTGTGTATGATAATAATAATAATAGTTGAATTGATAGGAAAATAGTTACATTGGGGGTTATTTAGAAAAGTCCAATCCACTTTGCACTGAAAGTACACTTGGAAGTGCAGTCACTGTAGATCCGAGGGGGACATGCAAGGAAAATAAAATACAGCATTTTAGCTTCCACGTGATTGGACAATAAAATCAGCAGAGCTTCCCCTCATTTTAGATCTATCCCTCAGATTTACAGCGACTGCACTTCCAAGTGCACTTTCAGTGCAATTTCAAGTGCACTTTGCACTTGTAGTTTGCACTTGTAGTGCAAAGTGGATTTGCCTTTCGTAAATAACCCCCATTGTGTATAATTATAATGATCATTGAAATTATTGGGGAATAGTTACATTGTGTACAATAGTGATCGCTGGATTTATAGGTATTAGGTAAATTGTGTATAATAATAATAATAATTGTTTACATTTATAGGGGAATAGTTGCAGTATATTGTTTAATAATTATAATGATCACTGAAATGATTGGGGAATAGTTACATAGGTTGGACTTGATGGACTTGTGTCTTTTTTCAACCTCACCTATTATGTAACTATGTAACTATGTGTATAATAATAGTAGTAATAATATTAATTGCTGAATTTATGGGGGAATAGTTAGATTGTAAATAATATGTAAAACCGTGCTCCCTTGTGCAAACTTATATGTGCAAAATTCAATACAATACAATTCCAAGTGTTCACTTTAAAGTGCAAAATAGTGCAATATCCATATATTGCCACCAGATGTTGCTAGTGGATCCAAATTATATATGTGCAAAATTCAATACAATTTGAAAGGGCATAAAAAGTGCAATGTCCATAGGGTACCACCAGATATATCCAGTGAATACAGGTACTAATTTGACTCTGAAATAGGATGAATTATATACAAATAAAGTGCATTAAGTGCAATGTCCATACAGTTGCCATCAAAATCTTCAGTAGGTGCAAATACGTGAAGTTGTGTTAGTCCAACAGTAAAAGTCACTGTGAAGCCTCTTCCACCAACACCAATCACACAGCCCACTAACCGGATATAAATGACCCCCATTACAGGCAGTCATATACAGCAAGAAACTGGAGATGTCACTCCTGACGGTTGTCCCAGCTATTCAGCAGGAAGCCCCCAGTAATTAGACCACCCACTGAATCTTTGGATGCATGTGTAAAAAAAAAAGATTCTTTGCACTCCTTCGAAATCTCACAAACCGCGGTTTGTGAGATTTCGAAGGAGTGCAAAGAATCATTTTTTTTTACATGCGTCTGGAGATCCAGTGGGTAATCTAATTATTGGGGGATTCCTGCTGAATAGCAGAGATGACCATCAGGAGTAGGGATGAGCCGAACACCCCCCGGTTCGGTTCGCACCAGAACCTGCGAACGGACTGAAAAATTCGCACGAACGTTAGAACCCCATTGAAATCTATGGGACTTGAACGTTCAAAATCAAAAGTGCTCATTTTAAAGGCTAATTTGCATGGTATCGTCCTAAAAAGGGTTTAGGGACCCGGGTCCTGCCCCAGGGGACATGTATCAATGCAAAAAAAGTTTTAAAAACGGACGTTTTTTCGGGAGCAGTGATTTTAATGATGCTTAAAGTAAAAAAAAAGTGAAATATTCCTTTAACTATCGTACCTGGGGGGTGTCTATAGTATGCCTGTAAAGTGGCGCGTGTTTCCCGTGCTTAGAACAGTCCCTGCACAAAATGTCATTTTTAAAGGAAAAAAAGTCATTTAAAACTGCTTGCGGCTTTAATGTAATGTTGGGTCCTGGCAATATGGATGAAAATCAGTGAGACAAACGGCATGGGTACCCCCCAGTCCATTACCAGGCCCTTTGGGTCTTGTATGGATATTAAGGGGAACCCTGCACCCAAATTAAAATAAGGAAAGGTGTGGGGCCACCAGGCCCTATATACTCTGAACAGCAGTATACAGGCGGTGCAAACAAGACAGGGACTGTAGGTTTGTTGTTAAGTAGAATCTGTTTGTAATTTTGAACTGGTACATTTTTAAAGTGTAGCTCCAGCCAAAAAATCTATTTTTAAGCTTTTTGGAAAACATAGGGAAGGGTTATCACCCCTGTGACATTTGTTTTGCTGTCTGTGCTCCTCTTCAGAAGATTTCACCTCACTTTCTGTCACAATGACAAATGTTTTTAGAAAATTTGGGGTTTTTAGTGAAACATGCATTCGTGATAAAGCATCAGTGGAAAGGAGACATGTTTTTCCCATATTATCTCTTACAGGAGAGAATTTCCCTTCCTAGGGGTAGATTTCACCTCACTTCCTGTTGTCTCCTTCCGTTTGCAAGTAGGAGTCGTTTGTAAGTTGGGTGTTTGAAAGTAGGGGCCTGCCCTATATACTCTGCAGAAATTGTGGCCTTAGGTTTTGGTGTTGCCACAACACTGTAAGCCCTCACAGGGCCCTGCTGTGAAATATTAGATCAAGAATTGAAATTACATGCCCCTGTTGATCAGGGGCAGAAAAATTGGGCCTTTGGTGGTGGTGGTGGTGCTGGTGCCACAACACTGTAAGTCCTCACAGTTACTCTTGGTGGGCGCTGGAACGGGCCCTGCTGTGAAATATTAGTTGAAGAATTGTAATTACATGTCCCTGATGAACAGGGACAGAAAAATTGGGCCTTAGGCACTGGTGCTGGTGCCACAACACTGCAACCCCCACAGATTCTCTAGTTGGAACGCAGGAATGAGCCCTACTGCAAAGAATTGTATCAACAATTGTAATTACACGCCCCTGTTAAACAGGGGCTGAAAAATTGGGCCTTAGCCACTGGTGGCAGTGCCCAGAAACAAAAATATTCTTACAAGCTATCAGCATGATCATTGAGGAGGAAAAGGAAAGTGACTCAGCATAACAGGATAGTCACTCAGCATCAGCATAGGCAGTCTTTGAAGGGATCTGACATTTCAAAAAAATTTATTTGGTTACATCAGCATCAGGTGCTTGGTATCTGGTGGTGATCCAAGACTGATTCATTTTTATGCAGGTCAGTCGACTGACCGAGTCGGTGGACAGACGCACCTTGTGATCGGTTACAAAGCCTCCAGCAGCACTGAATGTGTGTTCCGAAAGAATGCTGGATGCAGGACAGGCCAGTGGCTCAATTGCATACTGTGCAAGCTCTGGCTAGTGATCCATCCTCAAGACCCAGTAACCCAGAGGATTTTCTGTGGGAAAGGTGTCTAAGTCAGATCTTGCCCCTAGGTATTCCTGCACTAAACAGACGCTGGCGATGGTTGCTGGAACTGATCATACCTTGGGGCTGCTGACTAAAAAATTGTCTGAACGCATCGGTCAGATAGCCACCTTCTCCACCGCTCCTTCTTTGACTGACCGAAGCCTCGGCAACACGTTGTCCAGGAGCAGGAGTTTGTAACCTCCCAGTCTCTGGGAAGGCGTTGCACAGACCTTTCTGCAAGGCCTCCCGAAGATTTTTCATTCTCTGCTCCCTCTGCGACGGCAAGATAAGGTCTGCAACCTTACTCTTGTAACGTGGATCAAGGAGGGTTGCAAGCCAGTAATGATCCCTCTCCTTGATACCTCGTGGTATACAAGGATCCTTCTGCAGGCTTTGCAGGATTAGGGAGGCCATGCAGCGTAGGTTTGCTGAGGCATTCGGTCCGGAGTCCTCTGGGTCACTAAAGACAACATGATCCACAGCTACCTCCTTCCAGCCACGTACAAGTCCATAGGTTTCTTGGGACTGTAAATGATTCCTTAAAGACAGCTGCTGATGCTGAGTGCCAGGCTCCACCTCAATGCTGACACAATCCTCCTCCTCCTCCTCTTCCTCCTCCTCTTTTTGTGTGATCGGCGGGCACGCAGGAACACTGGATAAAGGAGGCCTTGAGAGCTAAGGAAGTCCTCCTCTTCCTGCCTCTGTTCTGCCTCAAGTGCCCTGTCCATTATTCCACGCAGCGTGTGCTCCAACAAGTGGACAAGGGGGACAGTGACACTGATGCATGCACTGTCACTGCTCACCATTCTCGTGGCTTCCTCAAATGGTGACAGGACAGTGCATGCATCCCTGATCATGGCCCACTGGCGTGGGGAAAAAAAACAAGCTCCCCTGACCCTGTCCTGGTGCCACAGTCGCACAGGTATGGCCATGCTGCAGCAGCTGCACATGCAGCAGAGGGCCAACGTTGAGTTCCACCTGGTGGGCATGTCACAGATTAGGCGGTTCTTGGGCAGGTTAAATTCCTTTTGGAGGTCTGCCATCTGAGCACTGGCATTATATGACCAGCAGAAATGCACACAGACTTTCCTGGCCTGCCTCAGGACATCCTGTAAGCTCGGGTACCTGCCCAAGAACCGCTGCACCACCAAGTTAAAGACGTGAGCCAAACAAGGCCCATGGGTCAGTTGTCCCTGTCAAAGGGTGGAGAGGAGGTTGGTGCCATTGTCGCAAACCACCATTCCTGGCCTAAGTTGGCGTGGCGTCAACCACCTCTGAACCTGCCCTTACAAAGCTGACATAATCTCTGTCCCAGTGTGGCTCCTGTCCCCCAAGCATACCAGCTCAAGCACCGCATAGCATCTTTTGGCCTGCATACTTGCGTAGCCCCTTGAACGCCTACAGAGCACCACTGGTCCTGAGGATAAAGCACAGGAAGAGGTCATGGAGGAAGAAGAAGAGGGGGTGGAGGAGAGAGGTGTGTCAGAATCACCAGTAGTGGCATTTTGGAGGCGTGGTGGCGAAACAACCTCCAACACTACTGCACCTTGTCCTGCATCCTTCCCAGCTGCCAGCAGAGTCACCCAATGCGCCGTGAAACTTAAGTAACGTCCCTGTCCATGCCTGCTGGACCAGGAGTCACCGGTAATATGCACCTTACCGCTGACTGCCCTGTCCAGCGAGGCCAAGACATTGCCTTCCACATGCCGGTAGAGAGCCGGAATCGCCTCCCGTGAGAAAAAGTGGCATTTGGGAACCTGCCACCGAGGAACCGCACATTCCACAAACTCACGGAAGGGGGCAGAGTCTACCAACTGAAAAGATAGCAGTTAAAGTGCTAGCAAATTTGCCAAGCTAGCATTCAACCACTGGGAATGTGGGTGGCTGGGAGCGAACTTCTTTCTGCGGTGCAGCAGCTGGGGCAGGGAAATTTGCCTGGTACAATCTGACATCGGTGTACCGATAGCAGATTGCCCGCAAGTACTTGGCTGTGACACACCTAATTCTACACCTTCATTCCTCAGTGCAGGTCTCAGAGAGGACTGAAGGTATAGTGGGGTTGGAGATCCCAGCTGATGAGGAGCAAGGAGAGGTCCTCTTTGTTCTTTGGTGTGGGTCTTTTAGGTATGCTTGCCAACGAACTGCATGGCAGGTCAACATATGTCTGGTCAAGCATGTGGTGCCCAAGCGGGAGATGTTTTGGCCACGCGAGATACGCTTGAGACATATGTTGCAAATAGCAGCGGTGCGATCTGATGCACTCGTCTCAAAAAAGGTCCACACCAAAGAACTTTTGGAATAACGTGCAGACAGCAGCACCCTGCACATGCGGAGCTCTGCGGTGTGATGCAGTCAGTGTGCTGCCCTTAGGCTGGCCCCTGGAGAGCATCCTGCCTCGTTGGGGATGAACTTTAGCAAATGGCTGCAATATAACAAAGAGTGAAAAATTAAGGGGGGCTGAATACTTTCCGTCCCCACTGTATACTGGAATTTACGGAGCTATAGACGCTATAATGTATTTGTGGTGATCAACGACTTATAGTAGGACTGTGATAGGGTGGCGGCCAATCTGGCGCTAACATACACTGTCTAGGAGGGTCATTAACTGACACTGACATCACCAGTGACACTAATACAGTGATAATACTGTACACTGTGCTTATGACAATGGCTGGGAAGGGGTTAACATTTAGGGACAATTAAGGGGTTAACTATGTGCCAAACAATGTATAATGCTGCTTTTACCTAGCAAAGCAGGGAGAAGAAACAGCCAGATCGCTGTTCATATGTACACAGAGTTTTGTGTTTTTTGTAAAAACAAACTTTTGCCTGTGATTGGACACAGCTAATCAGCTGATTTCAGCCAAAATATTGGCTGGAATCTGTTGCCAATCCCCATACATGTGGTCCTTGACTAGGGGTATGCGGAAATGAGAGGGAGCTTATGCTAAGCAAGTTAGGGCTCTTTCACATGGACGTGTCCGTGTATGGGCTCCACTTTGTTCAGCAGGGGATTGCTCCGTCGATCCCCGCTGAGCAGGCAGATGACAGGTCTGTCTCTGCATGCTGTGCCGGGACCGACCTGGGGGATCGGATGAAGACGGACTGTAGAGTCCGTTTTCAGCAGATCCGATCCGCCAGACGGATGGAAAAGTAGGGTTTCCATCTGTCGCACTTTAGCGGATCGGAGCAGGTCAGATGTCAGCAGACATGTCACCGCTAACATCTGTCGCTCCATAGACCTGTATGGAACGTCAGTTCAGGTCCTCCGAAAAAACTGACAGGCAGGACCTAAACGTGTAATAGGGGCCTAAAACTGTCTGATATACACTTTCACGAACCGCACTACCTCTGGCCACCACTAGAGGGAGATTTCACTCCAATCCAGCTGGCTGAACACAGACAGGCAGATATGAATCTTATATACAATCTGGTGCACAGGGTTGGGGAGCAGTCTTGTAATTGGCACACAGTTCTAGGATTCCTCAAGCTTTTCTACAAGCTAGAACCCCGGTGTTAATCACTCTTCCCACTGTCCACACACCAGACACACAACAAAGGATAGCCTGCCACCATCTAGCAGTTTGCCCTCTGACTGGTCTGCTGGGCTACCACACACACACAGATCAGATCTCCGTCTGGCAGATCTGCTAGTTTACAATCTGCATGCAATCTGCCAACACACAGTGCAATCGCATACCGATTGGCAATGAACTTAGACTGAGCACACTTAGTACACAGAAGCCACTTGTTAATTTTATAATTTAATATCCCGAAAATGGGCAGAGCATAAAATGTGTGCAAAGAAAAAGAATGACAAAAAAGACACACAATTGCCTATACACTATGAAAATAAAAAGGGGTAAAAACAGAAATAAACTTTACGAAGATCACCCCGGGGGGATGTTCCCTTCTCAGCCCACAGGACGTTTCATGTTCTGAAGCTACCAGAGTTGAATTGGCCCAGAACGATGCTTTCTGACACCAGCGAATCGATCCAATCACGATGGTACCAATCACTGCCTGCCACAATCAGGTGCCATATAATGGTTTTGTGTGCTTCCCTATGATTCTACACACACTACAAATACAGAATCACACGTACTTGTAGCCCAACGTGTGTACGATCAGAAGGAATTATTTTCATGTCTCTGCAGTTAATATTTTAGCTTTTATGAGAGATAAAATAGGTTCCTTAGATCTGTTGATATGAATCAAAGCTGGTAGACCTTCTGGTGCCCTCTGACTGCCCCCAGCTGATTCTTGTAGCCAAAATGACTAGGAGTTTTCTTTGAGGTTCAGGAGGGTAAGAAATCTATGTCTACGTGGAAGAGATCATTTTATCGGCATCCAGGTGTCAACCCTATCCTAGAAGCTTGCTTTTCAAATGCTAATAGAGGAACATACAGTGCCTTGAAAAAGTATTCATACCCCTTGAGATTTTCCACATTTTGTCATGTTACAACCAAAAACGTAAATGTGTTTTATTGGGATTTTATGTGATAGACCAACACAAAGTGGCACATAATTTTGAAGTGGAAGGAAATTGATAAATGTTTTTCAAAATGTTTTACAAATAAATATGTGAAAAGTGTGGGGGGCATTTGTATTCAGCCCTCTTTACTCTGATACCCCTAACTTAAATCTAGTGGAACCAATTGCCTTCAGAAGTCACCTAATTAGTAAATAGAGTCCACTTGTGTGTAATTTAATCTCAGTATAAATACGGCTGTTCTGTGAAGCCCTCAGAGGTTTGTTAGAGAACCTTAGTGAACAAACAGCATCATGAAGGCCAAGTAACACACCAGACAGGTCAGGGATAAAGTTGTGGAGAAGTATAAAGCAGGGTTAGGTTATAAATAAACATTCCAAGCTTTGAACATCTCACAGAGCTCTGTTCAATCCATCATCTGAAAATGGAAAGAGTATGGCACAACTGAAAACCTACCAAGACATGGCCGTCTACCTAAACTGACAGACCAGGCAAGGAGAACATTCATCAGAGAAGCAGCCAAGAGGCCCATGGTAACTCTGGAGGAGCTGCAGAGATCCACAGCTCAGGTGGGAGAATCTGTCCACAGGACAACTATTAGTCGTGCTCTCCACAAATCTGCCTTTATGGAAGAGTGACAAGAAGAAAGCCGTTGTTGAAAGAAAGCCATAAGAAGTCCTGTTTGCAGTTTTTAAGAAGCCATGTGGGGGACACAGCAAACATGTGGAAGAAGGTGCTCTGGTCAAATGAGACCAAAATTGAATTTTTTGGCCTAAAAGGATAATGCTATGTGTGTCAGAAAACTAACTGCACATCGCCCTGAACACATCCTCCCCACTGTGAAACATGGTGGTGGCAGCATCACGTTGTGGGGATGCTTTTTTTTAGCAGGGACAGGGAAGCTGGTCAGAGTTGATGGGAAGATGGATGGAGCCAAATACAGGGCAAACTTATGCCCTGTACACACGACCGGTTTTACCGCCGGTAAATAATCTCTGAAGGTTTTTCCGACAGAGTTCAGAGTTTATTCCGCTGAAACTGTCTTGCGTACACACGATCACACCATAGTCCGACCGCCAAGAACACGGTGACATACACCACGTATGATGGGACTATAAAAGGGCAGCTCAATACCCAGCACGCCACCCTTTGGGCTCCTTATGCTAATCTCGTGTTTATCTTGTGTTAGTAAAAGTTTGGTGAGAGACGAATCAAGCTTTTCAGACTCGTGCTTTTTCAGATCGTTTAACTGGTGTTCAGTTTGTGCTTGTGGGTTTGTATCTGTTCTTCAGTGCGTGTAGTCAGTTTATATCTGTTTTTTCAGTGCGTTCTTGTCCACTCATTGCTGATTTTCAGCTCGCTCTTCACAGGCTTTGCTGTTCTTTAGTGCCTTCTGTTAAGTTCATTCTGACCAGCCGACCGTTTTGAAGCCATGTTGCGGGTACGTTCTCGTCGTAGAGTTCGTGCTGTGTGGGGGCTTGGTGTTGGGGTTCATCCTTTGACCCAAGCCCAGTCCATGAACAGGGTGGGGAGGAGTTCATGGAACAAGAATCGGTTGCTCCAGCGTGACCAATTTTCTCATATGCCTTTGCTGCGGGAGATCCAGGAGAATAATCCTGATGATTTCAGGAACTTTCTCAGGATGAAGGACCCTGTTTTTCACCATTTGTTGGCTTTGCTGACCCCCTATATCAGCAGGCAGGATACCTGCATGAGGCAAGCCATCACTCCGGAGCAGAGGCTCGTCGCCACATTGCGGTACTTGGCGACTGGGAGAAGCCTGCAGGACTTAAAGTTCTCAACCGGCATCTCCCCCCAGGCTCTGGGGATCATTATCCCAGAGACCTCTTCTGCCATCATTCAGGTCCTGCAGAAGGACTATTATTTTAAGGCAAGTTTTCTCCTTTAACATCATTCTATGTATTTTATGTTTGCTAATGTATCGTATTTCTTTCATCATTCCCTAATTACCATGATTGTAATAGGCTGTGAATGTCCCCTTTGTCCTCATGCATGCTGTAATCTTTTAATGCTCCTTTTTTGGCCTACATGCATATTTGCCCTCACTAACCTCCCCAGCATGCTATCCTGGGCCCATACACACCTTGTCTAGTCACTTAACAATGTAAATTGTCAGCTCCATTGTAGTGCTTTACCCTAAACACCCGATAAAATGTGTCCAAATGTTATGTGTGTTCTTAAATTAATTTATAACCCCCCCTAAAATGTTATCAATCGGCCATCAGAGGGGGGAGGAATCTGATAAGTGGGCCTTATATTTTTGTCTTTAAATACTCCTTAAAATAAATGTTATACTGATGTTGGGCAAGAATGTTTTTTGTGTAATCTGCTTGCAAAGTTATGTGCAAAAGTACTTTTTAAAAATATTTTTTTTTACTTGTTTGATTCCACAGTTTCCTTCAATGCCACAGGAATGGCAGACTGTGGCCTCCCATTTTGCCAACTGTTGGGACTTTCCCAACTGTGGAGGGGCTATAGATGGGAAGCATTTCCACATCGTGCCAACACCCCATTCGGGGTCTTACTATTATAACTATAATGCCGCGCACACACGATCGGACTTTCCGGTGGACTACCGCCGGACTTTTTGAACGGACGGACTTGCCTACACACGACTGGACTTTCCGGCAGGCTAGGTCTGCCCGTCTTTCCGACGGACTTTCGCCGGAGTTACGGCGGACTTTCAGAATGAACAGACTTGCCCACACACGGACAAGTCCGTTCATTTTGAACGTGACTCGTGTACGACGATACTAGAAAAGAAAGTGAATCTCGCCGCTTTTATCAGCGAGATTGACACCTTGCCAGCCCCATCGTGGGGCATACCAGGCCCTTAGGTCTGGCATGGATTTTAAGGGGAACACCCTACGCTGAAAAATCGGCGTGGGGTCCCCCCCCAAAACCATGCCAGACCCCGATCCGAGCACGCAGCCCAGCCGGTCAGGAAAGGGTGTAGGGACGAGCGAGCGCCCCCCCTCCTGAACCGTACCAGGCCGCATGCCCTCAACATGGGGGGGTGCTTTGGGGAAGGGGGGGTGCCCTGCGGGGCCCCCCCACCCCAAAGCACCTTGTCCCCATGTTGATGAGGACAAGGGCCTCTTCCTGACAACCCTGGCCGTTGGTTGTCGGGGTCTGCGGGCGGGGGGCTTATTGGAATCTGGGAGCCCCCTATAATAAGAGGGCCCCCAGATCCCGGCCCCCCACCCTATGTGAATGAGTATGGGGTACATGGTACCCCTACCCATTCACCTAGGGAAAAAGTGTCAATAATAAAACACACTACACGGGTTTTTGAAGTAATTTATTAGACAGCTCCGGGGTCTTCTTCCAGCTTTGGAGGTCCCTCTGGTTCCTCTTCTCCCGGCGTCCGGTTTGTTTTTCTCTGCTCTCTCTGTCCTCTTCTCTCGGTGTTCCAGTTCTTCAGCCAGCTCCTCCGCTATCTTCATGCCGCTCTCTTGCCAGCGGAGGTCCGGACTTCTGGCCTCTGACTTCTGGGCTTCTTCCCATGTTGACACGACGGTCTCTCTGGCTGGAATGGTCTCTGAGCGCTCCGATGTGACTTATATAGGCGGAGACCCTGCCCCCCTATGCCATCACAGTCCCTGGGCATGCTGGGACTGTGACATTTTAGGGCGCGTTATCACTGGGTGATCATTTAGGGGGCGGGGTCTCCGCCCCCTAAATGAGTCTGCCGGACCAAGTATGCCGGAAAGTCCAACCACGTGTACGCGGCATAAGGGGTTTAATAGTGTAGTGTTAATGGCGGTGGTGTCGGCACAATATGAATTCCTGTATGTGGACATGGGAAGAATGGCTGAATATCGGATGGAGGAGTCTTCACCCAGACGTAGTTTTACCAGCATCTCCAGAGTGGTGGTCTGGCATTGACACCTGATGCGGATAACATGGAAGGACTCCCCTATGTCTTTATTACAGATGAAGCGTTCGGTCTGGGCGAGCACCTGATGAGGCCATTCCCCCAAAGGACCCTCACCCCAGATAGGAGGGTTTTTAATGGCCAGCCGGTTCCGCCTGTTTCTGACAGCAATCCATATGGCGGATTACAACCTCAATCATATCATCCTATCATGCTGCATACTGCACAATTATTTAAGAAAGAATTCAACAAATTATATAGCCTCAGTTGGGCCTGAGGCCGGACTTATTACCGATAACCCTCTGTCGGGCCTGGATACTGGCCGTACTGGCTTAGCACCCCAAAGTGCCCATGAAGTTCGGGAGAAATATGTTAATTATTTTATGGGTAGGGGGGCCATTGCTATGCCAGACAATGTGTAAAACGTTTTATAATAAAACCAAAACAAAATCTGTTAAAATCTCAAATTTTCTTTATTGCTTGTGTTTGTTTTTGGCTGTCTCCTAGGTTCTCCTAGTGCACTTGTAGTGCCAAGTGGTTTTTCCATTAGTAAATAAGCCCCATTGTCACTGTAAAGACAAAATTACTTAAAAAACTGGTATTGAGCATTGAAAGAAGAAGGTACACATAGTTGATGATCAAATTTTATACTGTGTGCACATTCACACATGTGCGTTTATAAAAAAATTGTTTTTTTGTTCAAATTTTTTTATTTTTGTTCTAAATAGGCATGTTTAATAACATACCATACAACAGTCTGGAACTTGCAAGGTTCAATGTAGAAAAACAGAAGGCAATATCAGACATTCTAGTGTCCAAAGTGTCTTGATACTGCCTTCATCAGATGGGGTGATGTCACCCCTGTAAAAGCGAAATTTTGAAGATGCACACAAATTGGGATTCAAAATGGGTATTTCCCTCCTGATCCCATGCCTAATGTCAACATATGCTATCTCCCATCATGGGGGATCAATGGACATGTTTTGGGGGTGCAACCCCTTCCTCTCACCTACTTCATTTGTGAGGAAGGGGTTGCACCCACCAAACGCATACATTGATCTCCCCTGATGGCAGATAGCACATGTTGACACACTGTGTGCATCTTCAAAATTTGGCTTTTAATAATTATCAAACAATATTTTTTTAAAACCATTATTAAAGTGGTTGCATTTTGAAGATTTTTAAATTCTCCGCAACACATCAATCATGTTCTTCATTTGTTGCTCCATAAAATGTTGTTTATTTCTTATGATGTCAATTTCATGATTCCATGTCACGATGTCCTGGATTCGCCTTTGTCCACTGTCACTTGTGAAATGTTGAGCTTGCTCTTCCACAACCAGCAAATCACCTTAAAAATTTGGCAAAAACATGTATTATAAATATGCAGGCATACATATATTACCTGAAGCTGGGGTGTCAGACACTCACCTGCTGTAGTGACAAGTTCGCCAAGTTCCTCCACCTCTCCTTCCTCCAGATCCTCAGGGTGTGGTGTTTTTTGGAGTTCCCCTTCTTTGTCAGGTGAGGGGTTCCTGGTGTCCTCTGAGTGGTGTCCTCCGAGTCTTTGTTCCCCTATGAGAAGGAAACAAAAGGTATACTTTAGCACACAGATATTTAGGCATGACCAAATGTATTTAACCTGTATCTGCCCAAAACATCATATTTAATGAGCGAACGATGTTTACTACGAATGATTACTGTGCCCAATAACCTAAAACTTGCCATTTTAAAATGTCCTACAGTAAAGAAAATCACATGGCGCAGCATGCAAGTAATAATAATAACACACGACAAGTACTTACTTTTTCTAAGCACTTTCTTGATCCATCTGTACTGATCCTGCTCCATCAGTTTCAGGTCTGACCATCGTTTCCTCAATTGCTCCTTGGATCGTCGTACCCCAAAATTCTTCTGAAGACTCTTCACAACTTTAGTCATGATCTTGGCCTTTCTCACATTAGGGTTTAGGTATGGTCCATTCTTCCCATCATAGTCGGTCGTCCTCAAGATGTCCACCATCTCTACAAAGGCCATATTTGAGGCCTTAAATCTCCTGCAGGATCGTGATGTTTCTGGCTCTGGGCTTTTCTTCTCCTCGTTACTGGAATTACTAATAACAGACACCTAGAGCAGGTGTCTGTTATTAGTAATTCCAGTAATGAGGAGGAGAAAACCCCGGAGCCAGAAACTTCACAAAATGTCACGCGCAGTAGGAGCAACATGGCGGAGATAGCATCTCCGCCATGTTGCTCCTACTGCGCGCTGAAGAGAAGGGGCGGGGAATACACTAGAAAGAACGTCAGGGGCGGGCGATGCATGCGCAGTGTATATAAAGTACACGTATGTGTCGTACGTACATTCGGTGTGCTGAGGAAGGACGACGAATGTGCTATAATGAAGGTAAATTTTTTTTACTTTGGAACATCAGTGGCCTATACTGCTTAAAGATTGAGGCCTATATTGGGATAAGATTATGAGAGTTTAGGCTGACATTAGTGTTTTTGTCTTGTGTATTGTCTTACAGAAAAAATTAATCAGTTTAAGGAACCTGAATTTATGTCCAGTTTCATTGACAAGTACAGGGAGATGAGGAATCTGTGGGAGGTCAAACACAGTTTATATTACAATAAACAAGTAAGGAAGGCAACGCTGGAGAAACTTCTTGAATTTGTAAAGACTCCGATCCCAGATGCAACCATCCAGTTCTTGGAAAAGAAAATTGGGATCTTGAGGAACATGTATAAGAAGGAGCATTATAAGATCCAGGCTTCCCTGAGATCAGGAGCATCAGCAGATGACGTGTATGTACCCAGGCTGTGGTACTTCAACAAACTGTGGTTTCTGGACGACCAGACTGAAGCCAGGGAATCTCTTTTGACCTTTCCCTCCACCCTTCCCTCAACCCCAGCAGAGGCTTCCCAAGAACAACCTGGGCCTACCATCATGGAAGAAGTGGATGCACCCAGCTGGAGTCAGGTATATTATTTTTCTAAGTATTTATTGTCCTAATATTAATGATGTTAACTAGATGTGATAATTGATTACAAATTAATGATTTTATACAAAAAATTATGTATACATATCAATTGACAGTAGTGGGCAAAAATGTTTGTGACCAGCTTGAAAAATGCTGGGATCAGAATGATAGTCTTTTATATTTATTAACATTGAACTTGCAAGTCATGAACTGAAAATTGTGTTGTGATTGATGAACCAAAAACTAAAACTATGTCCCTTTTTTATACACAGGATGAGCTCAGCCAGGAGGAGGGTCTGGAAAGTGGCAGGCAGGAGGCTGGGCCCAGTAGGAGCCTCATCCAATCCCAGGTGCCTCCCCTCTGCCTTACAACAAAAAGGCCCAGGAAGGGGACGATGATGGGGAGGCAGCACTGGGCCTCATTAGGAAAGCAACTGATGTCCTCAGAAGCCCCCCCGACGCTGAAGAAGCCTATGGCTGCTATCTAGCCACAAGAATAATGAAATTGGAGGAGGGCCAATGCCTCCTCTGTGAGGGAATTTTTGGTGAGGCCCTTCAGAAGGGGCTGAGGGGCCAGCTGACTGAGAACAGCCACATATATGATTTCACCAATCCTCCTCCTGCCACAAGTCCACCACCAGAGCCACAGCCTCCAAGGAAGGCTGCAGGGAAGGGTGCAGGGAAGGGTGCAGAGCAGCGTGGAGGGAAGGCTGCAGTGAAGAGAACAAAGTGATGGCCTGGGTTCAGTCTGGTCTGACAGAAGACGCAGGCTGGTGTAGTACCACAGCCTGGGGACATATATGTAATCTGCTGCTGGTCCTGATCTCTGGGATTCCTGGACCAGATTGGGCTCCACATCATATGGACTCCTCAAGATCCCAATTTTGTTTTCCACAAACTTGATGTGTGCCCTGAGGCCAAAAGGCTTTGCAAATTCCAAAAGTTTCTCCAGCATTGCCTTCATCTTTATTTTGTTACCCAGAATAAATGGATATTTTATTTTCTGAAAATACTTGCCTATGTGTTTTTATTCAAATACATTTCTAAAAGACAATGTCTAATTAACAAGGGACAACAACCTCCTTGAGGTTCAAAAAAAAAAATGTTATTGTGGTAACTTGACAAACACACACAAAAAAACAATATGGAGATCACTAGAAAATCATTTTAAAATAATCCTAAAAAAAATCTTGATGAAATAAAAAATAATAAGACTATAAAAAAATTGTAAACATTATTATGGAGATCGGGCTTTTAAAAAATACAATATTATTCATGAGATCAGGAGAAATAATCCAGAAATCAGTTTGTAAGAACTCTGTGTGAATATGAGCAGCAAAACAACTTCATTCTTCTAGCATTATAAAAAGAAGAGAATGCGTTGCATTAAAAGATCACAGAATTTGCAGCGTCAGGAATGTGCTAGCTCCAATACGAGCGCTAGTTTTAACAGACCGAGCGCTTCCGTCTCGTACTTGCTTCAGAGCATGCGTCGTTTGTGGTCCATCGGAACAGCATACAGACGAGCGGTTTTCCCGATAGGAATTGGTTCCATCGGAAATATTTAGAACATGTTCCATTTCTAGGTCCATCAGAATTTTTGAAAAAAATAAGTCCGGGGAGGCATACACACGTTTGGAAAAGACGATGAAACGCTTCCATTGGACTTTCTCTGTCGGACATTCCACTCGTGTGTACGCGGCATTAGTGTGCAATTTGTCTGCCGCAATCCCGCTATAAGTCGCTGATCGCCGCCATTACTAGTAATAAAAATAAATAAATAAAAATATCCCATAGTTTGTAGATGCAATACCTTTTGCACAAACCAATCAATATATGCTTATTGGGATTTTTTTTAACCAAAAATATGTATCAGAATACATATTGGCCTAAATTGATGAATAAATTTGATTTTTTACATTTTTTTTATTGGATATGTTTTATAGCAGAAAGTAAATATTTAATATTTAATTTTTCAAAATTGTTGCTCTCATTTTTGTTTATAGGGCAAAAAATAAACGCAGAGGTGATCAAATACCACCAAAAGAAATCTCTATTTGTGGGAAAAAAGGACATCAATTTTAATTGGGTACAGCGTCGCACGATCGTGCAAATGTCAGTTAAAGTAACGCAGTGCCGTATCGAAAAAAAATGGCCTGGTCATGAAGGGGGACCCTGAGAATTGGGGGGGGTTATCCATCCAGCAGCTCTCTGAACGCCAGACACAGAGGACAATGGTGAGGAGGGGCCAGTGTTCAGAATACTGCTACCCATCAGAAAATGCAACTGAAGTGACGTTCCGTCGCCGCCATCTTGGTACACCCCGCACTCATCCGTAGTAAAGATACAATGAGAGGGCGACAAGCAGACATCTTGTTACACCCACCGAAGTCTTGCATTTCACACGTATTTTTACCAGTAAACTCAGCTTATATAGTGAAATACAGTATTTGGAAGTCGATGACACTGTTTAGATGTTGAATTTTAAAAGCAGCGGCAAGCCTGCTGATCTCACAGGTTTGCTAATATGACAGAACACCTCTGCTTTGAAAAATCAGCATCAAAACAGTCTTATGGATTTTAAAATACAGTGGAACCTCGGATTGCGAGTAACGTGGTTAACGAGCATTTCACAATACGAGCACTGTATTTTTAAAAATCCTGACTCAGTTGGCGAGTATTGTCTCACAAAACAAGCAGGATTCAGGCCACAGCGGTGTGCAGTACCGCGTTTGGCCTGAGGTTGGGGGGGTGCCAGAGCCGAGCAAAGCTGAGCTGAGCCGATTGGAGCCATTGGGAAAACCTCAGAAATACTCCATTCCAGAGCCTTTCCGAAGTTTTCCGAGTTCAGCCGAGAAAGGCCTGTCGTCAGGCCTTTCCGATCGTTTCCAAGGCTCTCTGGCGCCCCCCCCCACCTCTGGCCACATGCGGTATTGCATGCCATTGAAGTCAATGAGGAATGAATTATCTTCGTTTCTATTGACTTCTATGGGGAAACTCGCTTTGATATGCGAGTACTTTGGATTACGAGCATTGTCCTGGAATGGATTATGCTCGTAATCTGAGGTTCCACTGTACTGAATTTCACCATATAAGCTCAGTTTACTGTTAAAAATAAGTGTAAAATGCTAAACTCCAATGGGTGTAACAAGATGTCCGCTTGCCGCCTTCTCAGTATATTCTTACTGTGGACGAGTGCGGGGTGTAGCTAGATGGCAGCGACGGAACGTCACTTCCGTTACAAAATGTGACCAGGTCGCCTAATCTGACGAAACACCGGACCTGTCGGGAAGTGTCGTAAAGACTTTGCAACTACATTATGTCTGGTGACATTTTACCTGGAGGAGGAACCTACATGATGTCATCCCAGAAGAAGCGGAGACATCCACACAGGAAAAAGAGCCCCTGTTTCGTCAGATTAGGCAACCCTTTAGAACGGAAGTGACATTTCATCGCCGCCATCTTGCCATACCTCCCAACTTTTTGACACCTATCAGCAAAAGTATGCAGGCATAGGACACACCCCTTGCCACGCCCCCTTAAAGGAGAATTGTACAAAAAAACAAAATTGGTTAAACCCAGAAGTGCTTTTTTTACCACTAACATTCCTTTATATTGGCTTTTGGAATTTACAAATGCAGCAATTTAGAAACTGGATGAAAGTTTTAGTGCTGGAAAGCACATTTTGGCAGATAAAAAGTGCATTTTATATACATTTATATAGATCAGACCAAAATAAGGGACAAATGAGGAGGAATGAGGGACAGAGGGACATTGCTCCAAATCAGAGACAGTTGGGAGCTGTGATCTTGCTACACCCCGCACTCGTCCACAATAAGGATACAGTGAGAAGGCGGTAGGCAGACATTTTGTTACACCCACCAGAGTTTTGCAATTTACACTTATTTTTTTAACAGTAAACTGAGTTTATATAATGAAATACAGGATTTTGAAATCCGTCTGCTAAGATGTCGAATTTTAAAAGCAGCAGCAACGGCAATCCTGCTAATCTGACAGAACACCGCTGCTTTTAAAATTAAACATCTAAACAGACGGAAAATCCTGGATTTCACTATATAAACTCAGTTTACTGTTAAAAAATAAGTGTAAATTGCAAAACTCTGGTGGGTGTAACAAAATGTCCGCCTACCGCCTTCTCACTGTATCATTACTGTGGACGAGTGCGGGGTGTAGCAAGAAGGCAGCGACGAAACGTCACTTCCGTTACAAATTTTGACGGGTCGCTTGATCTGACCAAGTGCTGTGACCAAAAACTAGCTGCAGGTGAAACCACGCCCACTAACCTGTCGCTTCTCATATTAGGGCTCCGCCCCTAATCGGTTTCCAGTGCCTGACTGGCCGGAGAGGATGGATAAGTAGCCATGTGCGCGGAGCCCCGCCCATTACAGAACGGGAGTTGCTGATTGGAGGGTGGGCGGATACCTGCAGTCAGTGTGGACGGAGTGTCTCCGATCATCTGTAGGAGTGTGAGAGAGAAGACACCGATTACCGGGTGCGGATCGGGGATGTCGGTTCAGTGCTGAATGTTTCTTAGAAGGGGGAGGGGAGAAGAAGGTTAATCCATGTGATATGTAGATTTTGGTGTAAATTACATTTTAATAAAGTTCGTTGAAATCCACCAAACTGTCCCAGACTGCTCAGTGCTGATTGGACCATCATTACATCCAAACCAAGGACTTTTCCCATCTATCTCCTCCCCCTGGGGGGCGGGGGGGGTGTCTCCCTGTTTAGTCCACCTGAGATTTAGGATTCATTTCACCTGCAATCCCCACATTCCCCGTTCACCTTTTACATTCTCTATGTATTTGCGGAATGTTTTTTCCAATGATTTATTTTAGAATTCCCTGATTTGGAATTACATTAATTTGTGGCGATTTACATGTGTATGTCAGTGTGATAACATGGAGCACCTCCAGAACATCCCACCATCAGGTGATATATAATTGTATTATATATTTATTCCTATATACAGAGATCTCCTGAACACCCCCCTAATAACTTGCATAGAAGCCTTTAAAATGAGCACTTTTGATTTTTCATGTTCATCGTGTCCCATAGACTTTAATGGTATTCACACAAATTGTTTGCCTGTTCGCATGTTCTGGTGTGAACTGAACCGAACTGGGGGGTGTTTGGCTCATCCCTAATTCTTATATACAGAGATCTACTAAACACCCCTCCCCCCCACACCACACACATATTGGATACTTTGTATGGAAGATCAGGTGATGAATGGTTCTATATATTTATTCCTATATACAGATATCTCCTGACCCCCCCCCCATAGTGGATACTTTGTATGGAAGATCAGGTGATGAATGGTAATATATACCGTATTTATCGGCGTATAACACACACTTTTTTCCCCTTAAAATCAGGGGAAAATTGTGGGTGCGTGTTATACGCTGATCCCCGCTGTCTGTGAGGGCAAAGGAGCTCCGCCGACATAGACCGAGCCGAGTGTACTGTGTACTCAGCTAGGCTCTGCTCCACTCGGCTCCGCTCGCAGTCATGACCAGTCCCGCCTCCTAGCCTTTATGTCCCACCATTGGACCGGTGTTGTGTCTATCATAGGAGCCGGGCCAAGGGGCGGGATGGGGTGTGACTGTGAGCGAAACCGAGTACACAGTACACAGTACTCTTGGCTCGGTCTATGTCGGCGGCGCTCCTCTTGCCCTCAGAGACAGTGGGGAGGAGCCGAGAGGAGCCGAATACACAGGACATCTTTGTATCTTGGCTGCGCTAAATTTAAAAACCCATCATGCTGCAATTTTGGGCAAGGCTGCAGATGGACACTGGGGAAGGCTGCAGATGGACACTGATAAGGCTGCATTGATGGGCATTTAAAATGTAAGTTTTTTCCTTAAACTTCCCTCCTAAAAGTTTTTTTCTTTAAACTTCCCTCCTAAACTTGGGGTGCATGTTATATGCGTGTTATACCCCAATAAATACGATATTTATTGTTATATACAGAGATCTCCTGAACACCCCCCCACATAGTGGACACTTTGTATGGAAGATCAGGTGATGAATGGTATTATATATTCATCCTTATATACAGAGACCTCCTAAACACCCAACCCCCCGCCCCTCCCCTCACATAGTGGACACTTTGTATAGAAGATCAGGTGATGAATGGTATTATACAGTATCTCACAAAAGTAAGTACACCCCTCACATTTTTGTAAATATTTTCTTCTATCTTTTCATGTGACAACACTGAAAAATGACACTTTGCTACAATGTAAAGTAGTGAGTGTACAGCTTGTATAATCCAACTTGGGATGCCCCACAGATGCTCAATAGGGTTTAGTTCTGGAGACATGTGTAGTGAGGTCCCGGGCCCCCAGAGGCCTAATGGTGACCTCCAGAGTTAGGGACAGCTGACATCCTTCTGTGTAGAGTGGGTTATGAGGCATGGTGGGTGAAAGGAAAGTGGATTGATGGGCGCCAGACACTTCTTGAATGTAAAGAGATTTATTGTCTCTTAAACAGAACTGAGAGAGTGGGTTAGGGCCAGGACACCCTTTAGTAGCTGCAATGTTAATTAGCAGACTCTGAGACTTCTATAGGCAGACAGCCACGCAGGGAAAGGCATCCAACTAAACACCACATCTGCATGAGTAGGACCGCTGTCTCCTATGGCAACAATCTTGTAACAGTTTCTAACAAAGGTTGCAATGAACTCCTTCACTTCTTCTACAATCTCCTATTGTAGATTTTCACTCAGATGAGCTCCTAGTCTTTCACTAGACTAACAGATCCACTCACCACTGGATCTCCTGAGCACTTCCAATCTTCTCACTCAGTATCTTCCTCAAGTGTCACCCCCACGTCCCTGCTTGGTCCTTAGCTTGGCACTCACAGATACTCCTCAAGCGTCACCCCACTGGCCTGCTTGGTCCCTTGCTAGGCACACAACAATGCTCTGTAAGCGTCATCTCCACTGGCTGGGTCACTGGCTTGGCACTTGCTGAAGTTTCCCAATTCTTCACCATCCCCAAATGGTCAGAATACTGCTCTGGTACTTGCTTCAGCTACTCACAGTGGTCCCCAGTAATAAGGTGGATGGTACCTTAGTGGCAACAGTTTCCCCTCTACCTCTGACCACGACAGGTTCTCCGGCTGGCAGAACTGTTACTTCTGGTTGGACTGCAAGCCCGCAGTCCCAACCCTATGCTGCTCTCCTGCTTCTGGATAGGCCCCTCAGACAGCCTAGCAGCCAGATGTCCCCAGGATAGGCCTCAGGCTTCCAGCCTAGCAGCCCGCGGCAGCACAACACACGTCTACCCAGACAGCCGTCCAGGTGGCACAGAACACAGATGACCTGACTCCTCCCAAATAAATAGGTTCTCCCAGCAGGCCAAAGGACCCAAGAAAACCACTACCCATTGGCTGAGACACCCCACTCATTCCTAATCTGTCCTTGCATTGCCCTTGTCTTATCTAATGTCACCAGATACCCGGCCATGTAGCGACAGAAGAGAGAAGTGCAGCAATTCCAGAATTAGGTCAAAGTCAATTGACCTCCTAGAAATTAGCCAAGGCAACTATCACTTGGCAAATACATTTAATAGCAACCCTGCCTAAACATCAGGGTGCTACACATGCTTGGCCAGTCCATCACCTTTACCATCACCTTCTTTAGCAAGGCAGTGGTCATCTTGGAGGTGTGTTTGGGGTCGTTATCATGTTGGGATACTGCCCTGCGGCCCAGTCTCTGAAGGGAGGGGATCATTCTCTGCTTCAGTATGTCACAGTACATGTTGGCATTCATTGTTCCCTCAATTAACTGTAGCTCCCCAGTGTCGGCAGCCAGAGGCGGCTCTAGGCTTTATGAGGCCTTAGGGAAAACTTAGACATGAGGCCCCACTCACGTCCATATTGGGAAAAATAATTCAAACAATAAAAATAAACTGTATAAATTGCATATATTAAGAGCCTTAAAGTGCTGGTGTCAGTGTCCTCTATCTCAATGCTGGTGTGAGTGCTGGCGTACTCTCAGTGCTGGTGTCAGTGTCCTCTATCCCAGTGTCCTCTCTCTATCTCAGTGTTGGTGTCGGGAAACTCTTTCTCAGTGCACTCTGTCTCGTTGCTGTTGTCAGTGCTGTCTATCTCATTGTTGCTCTCAGTGACCTCTCTCTCTCAGTGCTTGTGTCAGTGCTCTTTATCTCGGTGCTGGTGTCATTGCTCTCCACTACTCTCCGTACACTTCCACCACTCTGTGTACCTCCACAACTCTCCGTACACTTCCTCCACTCTCCGTACACTTCCACCACTCTGCATACACTTCCTCCACTCTCTGTACACTTCCTCCACTCTGCGTACACTTCCTCCACTCTGCGTACACTTCCTCCACTCTGCGTACACTTCCTCCACTCTGCGTACACTTCCACCACTCTGTGTACACTTCCTCCACTGCAAAATAATGGAAAGCCTGAAAACATGATCTGTTTGTGTGCCTTGAGGACTGGGACTAGATTGGCACAGCGATCACCTTCATTGGCAGTGGCAGATGCCTTCCAGCAGGCAACCTGAGTGCACTTCCTGTCTGTCCTGTACCAACCTCCACTTAGTGTCACTGCCCCTCCATTTATGTATGACTGACTTTGCAGGACTTCATCTTACGAAGCCTGCCGCCCGCTCTGCTCACACCGCACCTGTCCGGGGAGGACACGTCATGGCCGCCCACTGTCAGCAAACCCTGTCCTCCACCCCCACGAGAGGCGACTCTTTAATTGGGCAAATTAAGCGGCTGCGAGGCCCTTGTGAGCATGAGGCCTTAGGCGACCACCTAATTTGCCCAATTAAAGAGGCCCCTCTGCTGGCAGCACTCACACACGCAGCATCTGAACCAAATAAGTTTATCTTGGTCTCATCAGACCACAGGACATGGTTCCAGTAATCCATGTCCTTAGTCTGCTTGTCTTCAGCAAACTGTGGGTTTTCTTGTGCATCATCTTTAGAAGAAGCTTCCTTCTGGGGCGACAGCCATGCAGGCCAATTTGATGCAGTGTGCGGCGTATGGTCTGAGCACTGACAGGCTGACCTCCCCACCCTTCAACCTCTGCAGCAATGCTGGCAGCACTCATATGTCTATTTCCCAAAGACAACTTCTGGATATTATGCTGAGCATGTGCACTCAACTTCTTTGGTCGACCATGGCAAGGCCTGTTTTGAGTGGAACCTGTCCTGTTAAACCGCTGTATGGTCTTGGCCACTGTGCTGCAGCTCAGTTTCAGAGTCTTGGCAATCTTCTTATAGCCTAGGCCATCTTTATGTAGAGCAACAATTCTTTTTTTCAGATCTTCAAAGAGTTCTTTTCCATGAGGTGTCATGTTGAACTTCCAGTGACCAGTATGAGAGAGTGAGAGCGATAACACCAAATTTAAAACACCTGCTCCCCATTCACACCTGAGACCTTATAACACTAACAAGTCACGTGACACCGGGG
Source organism: Aquarana catesbeiana (assembly GCF_042186555.1). NCBI lineage: Eukaryota > Metazoa > Chordata > Amphibia > Anura > Ranidae > Aquarana > Aquarana catesbeiana. Next base: position 790,361,078 of record NC_133325.1, read on the forward strand.
AGGGAAAATGGTTAATTGGTCCCAATTTGGACATTTTCACTTTGGGGTGTACTCGCTTTTTTTGCCAGCGGTTTAGACATTAATGGCTGTGTGTTGAGTTATTTTGAGGGGACAGCAAATTTACACTGTTTTACAAGCTGTACACTCACTACTTTACATTGTAGCAAAGTGTCATTTCTTCAGTGTTGTCACATGAAAAGATCTAATAAAATATTTACAAAAATGTGACTGAGGGGTCTACTCACTGACTTTTTTTGTAATACTTCAAAATGGGTCAGAAACAAAATCTCAGATTGGACCAATACGTTTACAATGCAGATGTGTCATACACACACCCCTCTATGATAGCTTACAATACGGTATGATTTTACTGTGAAAATTTAAAGATACAGAGCCCCAAATGAGCACCAGCACAGGGCACACACCCTTCGCGGGCTGCCCTGCGGTTCTGCAATGACTGGCTGCACTGAGTTCATTAAAGGCTGCTGCCCAGTCTCTGCTTAGTCGGGTGTCCGGGTTTCAGCAGCCTGAAAATCCATACCAGACCCTTATCCAAGCACACAGCCCGGCAGCTCAGGAAAAGGGGAAATGAGCGAGCGCCACCACCCCGTCCTGGACCATACTAGGCCACATGCCTTCAACATAGGGGGTGGGTGGTGCTTTGGGGCGGGGGCCTGCCCCCTCCCACCCCGAAGCACCCTGTTCACATGTTGATTGGGAGTGGGCCTCTTCCCGACAACCCTGGCCGTTGGTTGTCAGGGTCTGTGGGCAGGGGGCCTATTCCTTGTGATTTCTTCTCCCTCAGGCAATGTCTTCATCCTCTGGTTCTTCTCCCTCCGCTGATGTCTTATTATGCTGGCGTTTCTCCGCTCTCCACTGTTCTCTCCCTCTGTTCTTCCTCCGATGTTCTCTCAACGCTCTCTCCCGCTGTAATGCTAGGGCTGCCGTGTGCCATTACTTATATAGCCATGGGGCGATGTCATCTGGAGGCCCCACCCTCTTGTGGCATCACCACCCAGGCATTATGGGGCGGTGTCACAAGTTGGGCGAGGCCTCCAGATGACGTCACCGCGTGGCCCCACCCCATGGCTATATAAGCAATGGCACACAGCGGCCCTAGCATTACAGCGGGAGAGAGTGTTGAGAGAACATTGGAGGAAGAACAGAGGGAGAAGGCAGTGGAGAGAGGAGACCCAGCAGAGGCAGAAGACAGTGGAGCAGCGGAGAGAGGAGAACCGGTGGAGGGAGAAGACAGCGGAGAGAGGAAAACTGGCAGAGGGAGAAGACAGCGGAGAGAGGAGACTCAGCAGAGGGACAAGACGGTAGAGAGTGGAGAAGCGGCAGAGGGAGAAGACAGTGGAGATAGGAGAACCAGCAAAGGCAGAAGACAGCGGAGAGAGGAGAACCGGCAGAGGGAGAAGACAGCGGAGAGAGGAGAACCGGCAGAGGGAGAAGACAGTGGAGAGAGGAGACCCAGCAGAGGCAGAAAACAGCGGATAGAGGAGAACCGGCAGAGGGAGAAGACAGTGGAGAGAGGAGACCCAGCAGAGGCAGAAGACAGCGGAGAGAGGAGACTCAGCAGAGGGACAAGACGGTAGAGAGTGGAGAAGCGGCAGAGGGAGAAGACAGTGGAGATAGGAGAACCAGCAAAGGCAGAAGACAGCGGAGAGAGGAGAACCGGCAGAGGGAGAAGACAGCGGAGAGAGGAGAACCGGCAGAGGGAGAAGACAGTGGAGAGAGGAGACCCAGCAGAGGCAGAAAACAGCGGATAGAGGAGAACCGGCAGAGGGAGAAGACAGTGGAGAGAGGAGACCCAGCAGAGGCAGAAGACAGCGGATAGAGGAGAACCGGCAGAGGGAGAAGACAGTGGAGAGAGCAGAACTGGCAGAGGGAGAAGACAGTGGAGAGAGGAGAACCGGCAGAGGGAGAAGACAGTGGAGAGAGGAGAACAAGCAGAGGCAGAAGACAGCGGATAGAGGAGAACCGGCAGAGGGAGAAGACAGTGGAGAGAGCAGAACCGGCAGAGGGAGAAGACAGTGGAGAGAGGAGAACCAGCAGAGGGAGAAGACAGTGGAGAGAGGAGAACCGGCAGAGGGAGAAGACAGTGGAGAGAGGAGAACCAGCAGAGGGAGAAGACAGCGGAGCAAGGAGAACCAGCAGTGGAATAAGACATCAGTGGAGGGAGACGAACCGGAGGATGAAGACATCGCCAAAGGGAGGAGAAATCGAAAGGAGAAGAGACGCTGGAGCTGCTTCAATAAATGACTTTGTCAAAAACCTGAGTACTGTTTTTTAATTTTGACTCTTTTTTTGGGGTTAATGGGTGAGGGTACAATGTACCCCTAACTCATTCACATAGGGTGGGGGCCGGGGTCTGGGGGCCCCCTTGTTAAAGGGGCTTCCAGATTTTGATAAGCCCCCCACCCGCAAACCCTGAGAACCACCAGCCAGGGTTGTCGGGAAGAGGACGTTGTCCCCATCAACAGGGGAACAAGGTGCTTTGGGGTGCCACTTATAGCTCCTAAAAGCCTGTGTGTGCATTAGGCCATAGAATACCATTTAAGCTGCAAAAAAAAGTCTGATGCTGCTAAAAGCAGCTGTAAAAACGCCCTGTGTTCATGAGGCCTTATGCATGAAGGGGTGTAAATGTAAATATTGTAAGATATCATAGAGGGGGGTGTGTATGACACATCTGCATTGTAAACGTTTTGGTCCAATGGGAGATTTTGTTTTTGACCCATTTAGAAGTATTGGAAAAATGTCACTGTTTAATCAATGGGCTGGAATTTGGGGCTCTGTATCTTTAAATCTCCACAGTAAAATCATACCGTATTGTAAGATATCATAGAGGGGGTGTGTATGACACATCTGCATTGTAAACGTATTGGTCCAATGGGAGAATTTGTTTTTGATGTATTTAGAAGTATTGGAAAAATGTCACTGTGTAACCAATGGGTTGGTATTTGGGGCTCTGTATCTTTAAATTTCCACAGTAAAATCATACCGTGTTGTGAAATACAGGGTGTGTATGACACATCTGCATTGAAAACGTATTGGTCCAATGGGAGATTTTGTTTCTGACTCACTTTGAAGTATTACAAAAAAGTCAGTTTGTAGCCACTGGGTTCATATTTGGGACTCTGTATCTTTAAATTTCCACAGTAAAATCATACTATAATGTAAGATATCATAGAGGGGTGTGTGTATGACTTATCTGCATTGTAAACGTATTGGTCCAATGGGAGGATTTGTTTTTGACCCATTTAGAAGTATTGGAAAAATGTCACTGTTGTAAAAAATCAGGTGTACAAAAATCCGCCCACTTATACACCCAAAAACGCTGCGCTGATGGAAAGAAAGTTAAATCTGAGCTGCTGCTTAAATAATAACAAGCATAAATTAAAAATTGATTCACCATAAACTCGCCCCAAGTGAACTCAAAATAGCAGTGCTAAAGCAATCCCTAATCATAAAGTGTCATGAAGTGAATAAAATTAAATCAACCACATGATATAATCATAACATCACTCCTCCCCATTAATGTGCATCAAGTGATATGATCAAAAATTCACAGAAAATGGTGCGTAAACCAATAAAGTGAATAACATAACTGTGCACACAAAATAAATAATAAGCTGTGTGAATCAATGTGAATCAGTCCACAAAAATATAAAAATTTATAAAGTATAAATATGTGTCCACAAACAATCCAAAAAATGAATAATCCAAAAAATTCTGTGACGTGATACAGTGCAGATCTTCCACTTAATAGAATCTTCCACCACACCTCTGTGACTGTGAATCCACTCCCCTTAGGTACATAAACTCACCAGCTCCTTTTGCCCACACTCTCGTGTCAGGGCCACCAAGCCTTTATCCCACACAATGAGGGGAAATATATGATCTCCAATGGTACACCTTTATATATCCAGAGTGTGATGCCAAAGAGCTCTCTCCGCATGAAAAAAAGAAAATAATCCAATAGTGCAATAACATATTGATATTTATTTTAAAATAACAAACTCCTCAACCATTGAACTCACATATTTAAAAATCACTGCAAGCTCAAAAATAGCACAGCACAGCAAACTGTCACAGCATCAACTCAAATCAGTAAACCAGTGTGTGGTGGTTGCGGCGGACCCAGGTACTGCGCTCTCAATATACCCGTCTCACCCGATCCCTGGTGTAGATAGGACCAACTTCCGCACTTCCTTGTATGGCGCTCCCTGTCACAGCGTCCTACGTCACTAGCGTTCGATTGCCGTGTAGCCACGCCCCGACATGTTTCGTCATAAAGACTTAATCATGGGATTGGCTACACGGCACGGCAATCATTCTTTTATACCCTTAGCTTCCAATCTGAGCGGAAGTTACATAACTGCGCCTGCGCGCTCCCAATGTCAGATCCGAGCGGAGATCGCACTACTGCGCCTGCGTGTTCCCTGTGTCCCCGCTCGCACCATTTAACACTGTTACAATTCAGCGAAACACAACATATAATTCTGAATATCGCATTACTGCAAATATCAAAACATTTCGTCTTATAATATTCTTCCTAATATTGTTGCCAACATTAGTGCTATTCTAATTAGATTGTATCCCCCACATTTTAATAAAAACAGGCTAATTCTCCCGTATACAAATTAAAACAAAAATTAAAATTTAAAAAAAAATCAGGGTGATTACTCCCTTGAGCGAATGGTTAGATCTAAAAAAGTTCCTTTTATGAAACATAAAAATGAACAGTGAATGTATAATAAAAAGACCAATTACTATTAATCTATCATCGAACAGATATATGACGTTGACCCAGCATATAATTTCTAACTTCCCTTAAGCCAAATGGATATTTCCCCTAAAAGGGTTATATCCAACCGTATCTTTATCTCAAAATATATACATGAACCCACACTGCGAGAGAGGAAAAGGGAGTAATCACCCTGATTTTTTTTTAAATTTTAATTTTTGTTTTAATTTGTATACGGGAGAATTAGCCTGTTTTTATTAAAATGTGCAGTTATGTAACTTCCGCTCGGATCGGAAGCTAAGGGTATAAAAGAATGATTGCCGTGCCGTGTAGCCAATCCCATGATTAAGTCTTTATGACGAAACATGTCGGGGCGTGGCTACACGGCAATCGAACGCTAGTGACGTAGGACGCTGTGACAGGGAGCGCCATACGAGGAAATGCGGAAGTTGGTCCTATCTACACCAGGGATCGGGTGAGACGGGTATAATGAGAGCGCAGTACCTGGGTCCGCCGCGACCACCACACACTGGTTTACTGATTTGAGTTGATGCTGTGACAGTTTGCTGTGCTGTGCTATTTTTGAGCTTGCAGTGATTTTTAAAGATGTGAGTTCAATGGTTGAGGAGTTTGTTATTTTAAAATAAATATCAATACGTTATTGCACTATTGGATTATTTTCTTTTTTTCATGCGGAGAGAGCTCTTTGGCATCACACTCTGGATATATAAAGGTGTACCATTGGAGATCATATATTTCCCCTCATTGTGTGGGATAAAGGCTTGGTGGCCCTGACACGAGAGTGTGGGCAAAAGGAGCTGGTGAGTTTATGTACCTAAGGGGAGTGGATTCACAGTCACAGAGGTGCGGTGGAAGATTCTATTAAGTGGAAGATCTGCACTGTATCACGTCATGGAATTTTTTGGATTATTCATTTTTTGGATTGTTTGTGGACACATATTTATACTTTATAAATTTTTATATTTTTGTGGACTGATTCACATTGATTCACACAGCTTATTTATTTTGTGTGCACAGTTATGTTATTCACTTTATTGGTTTACGCACCATTTTCTGTGAATTTTTGATCATATCACTTGATGCACATTAATGGGGAGGAGTGATGTTATGATTATATCATGTGGTTGATTTAATTTTATTCACTTCATGACACTTTATGATTAGGGATTGCTTTAGCGCTGCTATTTTGAGTTCACTTGGGGCGAGTTTATGGTGAATCAATTTTTAATTAAAAAATGTCACTGTGTCAGAAACCATGAATCAGACCAAGACAGAATTACAGTTAATCACACTAATTTAATAATAATAAAAAGGTAAACAGAGTAAGCGTAGTCAATACATAGCCAGAGTTCAGTAACCAGATCGCATAGTCAGCCAATGCCAATGTCAGAGAGCCAGAGATCAACGTAGTAGTACAGCAAGCAGGATCAGGAGCCAGAAGGGACATCAGCCGAGCAAGTCTTCAACAGGAATGCAGGAGAAAGTCTCTGAGATGTGACCAAAGGCGAAGGCAGAAATTAAGTGAGCTGGAAGGCTTTTAGTAGGCAGGACTGACGAGCAGATCATCAACAGCTGAGTCACTGTGGAGAGAAAGGAGCTGGAAATTAGCCGACAGCTGAGTGGCCAGCTCAGAGAAGGAAGGGCTGAGCCCAGCCCTGATAGTACCCCCTCCTCAATGACCCCTCCCCCCTCGGAGGACCACATCTGGAATGGAAAACATCTATGGGAATCACGGAGGTGGACAGGGGCATTGTACGTCCGAGGATGAGATTTCAAGAGCGTTCCTCCGGACCATACCCCTTCCAATGCACCAGGTACTGTATGCGCCCATGGAACCTACGGGAGTCAACAATGGATTGTACTTCATACTCCTCATAATTCTCAACCCGTATAGGGTGAGGACGTGGCACCGAGGTGGTAAAGCGGTTGCAGACCAAAGATTTCAATAAGGAGACATGAAACACACTTGAGATGCGCATACTAAGAGGAAGGTCCAATGCGTAAGCCACTGGGTTAATCCTGCGAAGGATACAGAAAGGCCCAATAAACTGAGGTACGAACTTCAAAGAAGGAACATGAAGTTGAAGGTTGCAAGATGACAGCCAGATTCTGTCCCCAACCTGGTAGGAAGGCGCAGGCAGGTGTCTGCGGTCAGCATGGAGTCTGTACCTATCGTTAGCATGTTGCAAAGCCTCCTGGACTTGTGCCTAAGTGGAACGAAGACCACAGAGATTCTCCTCTAATGCAGCAATACTCTGCGGAACAAACGAGGCAGGCAACACAGAAGGTTGAAAACCACAGTTCACCATAAACGGGGACAAACAGGAAGCTGAATTCAAAGCCACTATTGTGAGCAAACTCTGCCCACGGTAAGAGGTCTGACCAGTTATTATGATGGTCAGAAATATAGATACGTAGGAATTGCTCCAAGGTCTGATTATCTCCTTCTGCGGCCCCATTAGACTGCGGGTGATATGCAGAGGAGAAAGCAAGCTGAATAACCAACTGTGCACAAAAGGCTCGCCAGAACCAGGACACAAACTGAATACCCCTGTCTGAGACAATCACCTTGGGTAGCCCATGTAAGCGGAAGATCTCCCGAGCAAAAATAGAAGCCAGTTCCTTAGAAGTAGGCAAATTCTTGAGTGGAATACAATGCAACATTTTCGAGAACCGGTTAACCACCATAAGGATAAATGTGTTGCCCTGGGAGTTGGGTAACTCCACAATGAAATTCATAGACAGGTGAATCCAGGGCCTCTCTCTATTGGGTATGGGTTGTAGGAGGCCCACTGGAAGGTGTTGTGGAGTCTTACTCTAAGCACACACGGAACAGGCAGCTACAAAGGCAGTTACATCGGCTTGTAGACTAGGCCACCAGAATTGTTGGGAAATGACCCAAAAGAGTTGATTCTTCCCAGGGTGGCCAGCAGCCTTGGGAGAATAGTAAGTCTGGAGCATGGCAGTACGGAGACTCTCGGGAACAAAGCAGCGGTCACAAGGTTTCTCAGGAGGAGCATCGACCTGAGCAGCAAGAATTTTGTCAACCAAAGGAGAAGTAAGACTGGTGCGAACCATAGCCAGAATACGCTCAGGAGGAATCACAGGGACCGGAACAGACTCCATCTTGGAAGTGGAGGAAAATTGTTGTGACAAGGTGTCAGCCCTTACATTCTTAGTACCGGGTAAGAATGAGACAATGTAATTAAAACTCGACAAGAAAAGAGCCCATCGCGCCCTTCTGGGAGAGAGGCGCTTAGCCTCAGACAAGAATGTGAGATTCTTATGGTCAGTAAGAATGAGAACCGGCACGGTGGTACCCTCAAGGAGATGTCTCCATTCTTTCAGGGCTAAAATGATCGCCAACATCTCTCTGTCACCAATCTCGTAATTGCACTCTGCGACAATTTCTTGAAAAAGTAGCCACACGGATGCATAGTGCACTCAGAGTTAGGACGTTGAGACAGAAGGGCACCAACTCCAGTCTCGGAAGCATCAACTTCTAGGATAAAAGGCAACGTAGGATCAGGGTGTGCCAACACAGGAGCAGAAACAAAAGCAGCCTTGAGACTCTCAAAGGCCTTAATGGACTCCGGAGGCCAACTCTGTGGGTTGCCGCCTTTCCTGGTCATATCAGTCAGGGGCTTGGCCAGAGACCAGAAGTAACGAATAAACATCCGATAATAGTTGGCAAAGCCAAGAAAACGCTGCAGAGGACGTAAAACCACGGGTTGAGGCCACTGTAGGGCCGCTGAAGGTTTCTCTGGGTCCATTGAAAAACCAGCAGTGGAAATGACATGGAATTTAACCTGTTCACAATGGAATTCACACTTTTCCAATTTACAAAAGAGATTGTTCTCTCGTAGTCTCTGAAGCACACGACAGACATCTGTGTGGTGGCTCTCCAGGGACTTGGAAAATATGAGGATATCGTTGAGATAAACTACCACACATAACTGCAACGAATCTCGGAGGACATAGTTAATGAACTCTGAGAAAACTGCCGGGGCATTACAAAGGCTAAAAGGCATTAGGAGATACTCATAATGACCTGATCTGGTATTAAACACAGTTTTCCACTCATCGCCCTCCTTAATCCTGACGTGATTGTATGCTCCTCTCAAATCAAGCTTTGTGAAAAACGTTGCTCCCTTGAGGCGGTCAAATAACTCCGTAATTAATGGAATGGGATAGGCATTTATAATCGTGAAACGATTGAGACCCCTACAATCGATACAAGGTCTCAGTTCACCACTCTTCTTCTTCACAAAAAAGAAACCAGCACCAGCAGGAGACAAGGATTTTCAGATGAAACCATGTGAAAGTGTGTCTGCAACATACTCCTCCATGGCCTTATCCTCCAAGACCAACAAAGGGTAAACCCGGCCACGAGGGGGTATGGCACCAGGTTGAAGGTCAATTGCACAATCATATGACCGGTGTGGAGGCAAAGTATCAGCTTGACCTTTGTCAAAGACATTGCTAAAATCACGGTACTCCTCTGGCAGGGAGGAGAGTAAAGAGGTGCACAGGACCTTGGCTACCTTCTGGAAGCATCTCGCACTGCACTGTGGCCACCAGGACAGAACCTCAGCACAGAGCCAATCAAAAGAAGGGCTGTGCCTCTGTAACCAAGGATTACCAATAACCAGCAGAAACTTAGGTGAGGAAATAACTTGGAATTGGATTATCTCATGGTGAAAGGCCCCTACGGCCATGGACAATGGAACAGTCTCATGAGTCACATGGGCAGGTTGTAGAGGTCTCCTATCACGAGCCTCAATGGCAAGTGGAGTGTCACGCAGCTGCAGCCCCAGAGTCGATTAGAGCCTGTATCTCGATGGATGACTCAACCCAAGACAGGGTAACTGAAACCAGGGGCTTATCTTTCTGGGAAACTGGAGACGAAACAACGCCACCTAAGGTCTGTCCTTGACAGGACCTCAAGGTTCGGGCGTTCCCTGGATGGGTAGGACAAGACTTCAAAAAGTGACCAGCCTGGCCACAATAAAGGCACAATCTCTCCCTCCTCCTAAGGGCTCTCTCATCCGCAAAGAGACGCGTGAAGCCCAAGTGCATGGGTTCAACTTCACAGACCAACTCGGTACCAGGAAGCATGGGAGGTGAGGGAGGCAAGGGTGGGACTGCAAAGATCAGAGAAAAATGTACAGGAGGCTTGTGCCAGCGCTCCTTAAAAGAGAGTCTTTCCCTGAGTCTGGAGTCAATGAGGATGGCAAATGTGATCAACCTCTCCAGCTCAGTGGGTATATCTCGGGCTGCTATCTCATCCTTGATGTTATCCGAAAGACCATGAGAGAAGGCAGCCACAACGACCTCATTGTTCCAAGCAACCTCTGCTGCCAGAGTGCTGAATTCAATGGCGTAATCAGCAACAGTTCTCGTACTCTGTTTGATGGACATGAGGCTCTTGGCAGCAGAAGCGGAGCGTGCGGGAATGTCAAATATGTCAAATTAAATATACTTTTGAAGGAAGCCACAAATTCTGGGTAGTGATGAGCTTCGATTTCGAGTCAAACTCATGTTCGACTCGAACATCGGCTGTTCGCCAGTTCGCCGAACAGCGAACAATTTGGGGTCTTCGTGGCAAATTCGAAAGCCGTGGAACACCCTTTAAAAGTCTATGGGAGCAATCAAAAGTGCTAATTTTAAAGGCTTATATGAATGGTATTGTCAGAAAAAGTGTTTGGGGACCTGGGTCCTGCCCCAGGGGACATGTATCAATGCAAAAAAATTTTTTATAAAACGTTTTTTCGGGAGCAGTGATTTTATTAAAGTGAAACAATAAAAGTGTAATATTCCGTTAAATTTCATACCTGGGGGGTGTCTATAGTATGCCTGTAAAGGGGCGCATGTTTCCCGTGTTTAGAACAGTCTGACAGCATAATGAAATTTCAAAGGAAAAAAAGTCTTTTAAAACTACTCGCGGCTATAATGAATTGTCGGTCCGACAATACACATAAAAGTTAATTGATAAAAACGGCATGGGATTTCTCCACAGGGGAACCCCGAACCAAAATTTAAAAAAAAAATGGCGTGGGGGTCCCCCTAAATTCCATACCAGGCCCTTCAGGTCTGGTATGGATATTAGGGGAACCCCGTGGCAAATTTTTTTTTTTTAAATTGCGTGGGGGTCCCCTTCAAAATCCATACCAGACCCTTCAGGGTTTTAAGGATTTTAAAGGGAACCCCATGCCAATTTTTTTTTTAAAAATGGCGTGGTGGGTTCCCCCCAAAAATCCATACCAGACCCTTCAGGTCTGGTATGGATTTTAAGGGGAACCCCGCGCCTAAATAAAAAAGTAGTTTTAAATGACTTTTTTTCCTTGGAAATCATTTTGCTGTCAGACTGTTCTAAACACAGGGATCATGCGCCCCTTTACAAGCATTCTATAGACACCCCCCAGGTACGAAATTTATAGGAATATTACACTTTTATTGTTTCACTTTAAGCATTATTAAAATCAATGCTCCCGAAAAAACTGCCGTTTTTAAAAATAATTTTTTGCATTGATACATGTCCCCTGGGGCAGGACCCAGGTCCCCAAACACTTTTTATGACAATACCACGCATATACGCCTTTAAAATTAGCACTTTTGATTCCTCCCATAGACTTTTAAAGGGTGTTCAGCAGCTTTCGAATTTGCCGCGAACACCCCAAATTGTTCGCTGTTCGGCGAACTGGCGAACAGCCGATGTTCGAGTCGAACATGAGTTTGACTCGAAATCGAAGCTCATCCCTACCCAGAATTTGTGGCTTCCTTCAAAAGGGTATTTGACGTTCCCGCACGCTCCACTTCTGCTGCCAAGAGCCTCGTGTCCATCAAACAGAGTACGAGAACTGTTGCCGATTACGCCATTGAATTCAGTACTCTGGCAGCAGAGGTTGCTTGGAACAATGAGGTCCTCGTGGCTGCCTTCTCTCATGGTCTCTCGGATAACATCAATTTAAAGGAATATTACACTTTTATTGTTTCACTTTAAGCATTATTAAAATCACTGCTCCCGAAAAAATGTCCATTTTTAAAAATTCTTTTTGCATTTATACATGTCCCCTGGGGCAGGACCCAGGTCCCCAAACACTTTTTATGACAATAACTTTCATATAAGCCTCTAAAATTAGCACTTTTGATTATTCATGTTCGTGTCCCATAGACTTTAACGGTGTTCGCGTGTTCGAACAAATTTTTTGCCTGTTCTGCTGCGAACCAAACCAGGGGGTGTTCGGCTCATCCCTAATTCTGGGTAACTCAGGACCACGGGTTTTTGTGTCTCCCATAGAGGGTATGCCCAGGCCAAGGCTCTCTCAGAAAGCAAAGATATCATGAAACCTACTTTGCTTCTGTCCGTGGGAAACGCCTGGGGTAGCATCTCAAAGTATATCTCAACCTGGTTGAGAAAACCTCTGCATTGGACTGGATCACCCCCAAATCACTGGGGAAGCAGGGCAGAACCAGACATGCCTCTTATAGAGGTAATACTCAAGGCGGGTGCCTGCACAGAGACTGGAGCAGCAGCAGGGACAGCCTGCAACACAGGTTGTATCGGATCAGCCATAGTGGAAGATTCCAGGTGAGCCATGCGACTCAGGAGCATTTGAAACGCCAAGTCAAACTGATCCATGCGGTGATCCTGGTCATCCAATCTGGAAAAAATATTACCAACAAGTGGACTGACTGCATCTTCTAAATTCATGGCCTTCGCCTACTGTCAGAAACCATGAATCAGACCGAGACAGAAGTACAGTTAATCTCACTAGTTTAATAATAATAAAAAGGTAAACAGAGTACACGTAGTCAATACATAGCCAGAGTACAGTAACCAGATCGGGTAGTCAGCCCATGCCAATATCAGAGAGCCAGAGATCAATGTAGTAGTACAGAAAGCAGGATCAGGAGCCAGAAGGGACGTTAGTCGAGCAAGTCTTCAACAGAAACGCAGAAGAAAGTCTCTGAGATGTGACCAAAGGCGAAGGCAGAGATGAAGTGAGCTGGACGGCTTTAAGTAGGCAGGACTGACAAGCAGATCATCAACAGCTGAGTCACTGTGGAGAGAAAGGAGCTGGAAATTAGCCGACAGCTGAGCGGCCAGCTCAGAGAAGGAAGGGCTGAGCCCAGCCCTGACACTGTGTAACCAATGGGTTGGTATTTGGGGCTCTGTATCTTTAAACTTCCACAGTAAAATCATACTATAATGTAAGATATCATAGAGGGGGGTGTGTATGACACATCTGCATTGTAAACGTATTGGTCCAATGGGAGATTTTATTTTCAACCCATTAAGTGAAAAAATGTCAGTTTGTAGTAGGGGTGCAACGGATCGTCACCGATCCGTGATCCGAACGGTTCAACCCGCTTGTTATATTCTTAATATCTAAATTTTAATTGGCTTTATTGAAAAGAATATGCATTTCCATATTTGTGTGAATGATAGGACTTTGAGCTAGTGATATTCAAATGGCCATTCATTGACTGAAAATGCAGGTCAAGACCCTGTCAGAATTTGATGGATTTTGTAAATAATATATATGTATGAGTTGAAATTTTTCCTATGTAACCGATACTCTGTTTGATTTATGCGTTTATGTTTTAAGAGGTCTGATGTTTAGTCTGAACGTCTATCTCACATATATCTGGTTTCATGTTTAAAAGGTTTGGTTAAAGTGAAACAGATGCTAAAGAGGCTTGTATATCTACTCTAGCCCCCGCTTTTCTAAAGGAGGAGAAAAGAGGAGTGTATGGGAGGGATTTGTGTTTTGGCGCGAATTTGAAAGACTGAGTTCATATAGACACAAGGAATCCAGTCTTGTGCCGCTTTGCACACAGCTCTTGCTCCAGGACACATCTCCCTCTTCAAGACACACAGTTATCCTATGCACACAGAATTACTTCCAAGACACAAGAGGTTAATCGGCCATTTTTAATAGGCCATGACAAAGGAAGCACATGTCTAAAGACTTTCAGATCTTTGAAACAAATGAACTATATTTGAACATTTTTTGCATATATGAAACAACACTAATTCTGAATATGAATGTACTATTTTTGTAAGTATTTTCCAAGTTTATGTGTGTACAATAAAACACATGGTTTTGATTTAAGCTGACTCAAGCAGAAATAATTTCCAAAATTCGTCTCACGAGAATCATCATTATTGAAGGCTTTTTATACAATATTAAGCCATTTATTTCATTGGCGGACGCCAGCCAGTTTCAATCGTCAGAAGTTTATGCCACGTTCTTCCGTTGATCAGAGGGGAAACGTGATGAACAGAAAACTTTGCAATTATTGAAAGAACCTAGAATCGCTACTTTGATTCGTGAAGACCAGAGGATTTTGGAAATTCTGAAGTCTTGACAGACGGTTTAATTAGAGTCCAGTGGAAAACGGAAAAGTTTTATATTTGGTGAGTACCAAAATATGGAATTTATAAATGTGTTAGCTGAAGAAAGTAATTTAGAATTTGAAGGTTTAGCCAGTCATTTTTCTGATGCTAAGTTATGGAAATCTATGTTTCAGCAATGCCTACAGGCAAATAATGAAATTGATAAAACTAGATTTTCATTAGCTAAAACGAAGAAAAAATTACGAAATATAATGAAATTAGTTACAGTTTTCAATACAATGGTTTTTGATGAGCCAGATAAACAAATGATTTGTGTAGTGAATCAGTCAGAAAGTCAAAATGTAACGGAAATTATGCAAACACAAGAGAATGTTCCTTTGGAACCTAGTTGTTCAAGTTGTGATACTTTTTGTACGTATATTGAACATTTAGAGAATGAAATAGAAATGCAGAATGATACAATTTCAAAAAACAAACAGATCTCGGTACTTACAAAAGAGGCTGCAAAGAGAAAACAGTCAGCTGCGGCAACATCGTCGCTTATACCGGAGAATCCTGTTGAGTTAGACGAACCGTCAGAATGTGACGTTCGAAAGCAAAAGTTATTAGACAGAGCGTCTAAACTTAAATTGCAAATACACGATCAGTTGATGAAAATTTTGAAAGATATCCCGCATTATGACTTGAAAGCAGATGTGTTTCGCAATGGGGATGTTTTTGAAAGTTTTTGTGATCGTTTCAATTTGACTGATGAGCAAAGGAATAAAATTTTCTGTTTATGGATTCCTAATCATATAGCAAGACGTTTAGTTAAAACACCTTACATTGATGAATATGGAACTGAAGTACATACTGATGCATCTGAAAGATTGCGTCAGTTACTGATGTGTATCACAGGGGAGGAAACTCCGACTGCTGAGATTTTGGATTCGTTAAAGGTTACAATACATGACGACCCATATCATTTTCGTGAAACATTTGCAAAGGCATTTAAAATGGTATATGCAGTGGGAGATGAGAATTCTGCATTAATAAGGGCATTTGTTCGGAAATTTACATATCTAGATCCTGCATCGATGGCGTTAGCCAGTCAAAAAGAAACTCTGGACGATGCAACTTCAGTTGTAGATCTTGTAAGAAGACAGCTGAAGCGTAGTAATTTGAAAACAAAAATTGCTGTCATTCAGAATAGTAATTCTGACATAGACATTCAGAATAATGTGAAAGCAGGCGGTGCTGCCACCTTCAGGAACGACAGGGTAAGACAGGTTGATAAGAAAAGACCAATGACTTGTTTCTTTTGTCAGAAGCCTGGTCATTATAAATCACAATGTAGGAAGTATTTAAAATATATTGAGTCGAAAAACATTGGGAAAGAAAATGGATTAGTATTCACTAAACCTTCTGCCCCACCTTCAACAGAAGAAGTTCAAACTTTTTCTCCCTATGCCCCTTTGAGGAAAGAGCTAAAAGAGATTGGTAAAAATATGAATGCACATTCAACCAGTGATAGCAGTGGGAGACAGCCATTGTTATCTTCTCCATGACAGATAGAGGAAAAAGAGATTGAATACCACTCTTTAGTCCCTGTAGCGCCTATATTTTTAGACAAGAGTGGTCGACCTTATTTAAAGGTTAAAATTAATGGACAAAAAGTGAAAACTCTTTTAGACACTGGTGCTCAGATTAGTGTCACTGGTTTGAAATTACCTGTTTTATCGGATGCAGCAATTTGCACAATTGTTGGGTTTAATGGAACAGGTGATTCTCAAGCTAAAATGTGTAAAAATGTTTCTTTTGAAATCCCAGGTCATTTGAAAACTGAAATAGACATGTGGTTTTGTAAAGGATCTGAAAATATCATTGGAACTGATATTTTGTATCAAAGAGGGTGGATTATTGATTTAGGCAATGGAGTGCTTTGGAAAGGTTCAGCTAATCGTAAGCCTGTGGTAATTGATCCAGCTGATTATTCAGAAGTGGGAAGCATATGTTTGACAGAAACAGTTGACAATGATTACAAATGGCCTGATACAGGAGAGAATTTGAAGTTAAAACAAGTGGTACAGTCACACAAAAAGCTTTGGAGTCAAAAAAAGAATGATGTTGGATTATTTAAAGGCATTGAAGTTAATGTTGAAGGCAAGGATCATCCTTTTGTGAAGCCATATAAATTACCACCAGATTCTGATGAACCTGTCTCATTGATCATTCAAGAGTTTTTGGAACAGGGTATCATCAGGAAAGCAAATTCTGTAACAAATAATCCTTTATGGGTTGTGGCTAAACGAGATGATCCTAGTGCATACAGACTTTTGATTGACCTAAGAATGCTAAACAAATACATACCATGTTGTTCGCCTATTGTAGCGGAAACACCAGATATCATGTCGCAATTAAATGCTAATGCAAAAGTGTTTTCTGTATTAGACATTGCAAACGGATTTTTTTTAGCATTTCTTTGGCCAAGAGCTGTCAATACAAATTTTCATTTGTGTATAAAAATGTTTCTTACGTTTTTACAAGACTTCCTCAAGGATTTCATAGTTCCCCGTCTATTTTTCATCAGGCGTTGGCAAATGTTTTATCAAGATTCTCTAGACCTGATTGTTTAATTCAGTATGTAGATGACATACTTCTTTCAAGTGAAAATGAGGAGGAGCATTTGACTCTTCTGGCAGAATTGTTCACACTTCTGGAAGAAGGTGGTCTCAAGCTGAATACACGCAAAGTTCAGCTTATGAAAAGTGAGGTAAAATTTCTAGGAATTTTGATTGGCCCAGGGAAGAAGCAGCCTTTACAGGAACGTATAGAGGCTATTGCATCTTTACCTGTACCAACAACATTCAAAGCATTGAGACAATTTTTGGGATTGGTAAATTTTTCCAGAGATTTTATCGAGTCATTTGCAGAGAAGGCAAAACCGCTTTATGACTTGTTAAAACATACAGAGGATAGTGAATTTGGTCCTTGGACTGAAGTCCAGCAAAAAGCTTTTGAAATGTTGAAAAATGATTTACAGTCAGCCCCTGCATTAGCGACAGTGGATAAACAGGCACCATTTGCTTTGCAAGTGCATGCTTCAGAGATTGCCATCTCAGCTGTTTTGCTTCAGAAACAGGGAGAAGATTGGAGAATTCTTGGGTATTTTTCACGTTTAATTACCCCAGTGGAGAGAGGACTTGATGAATGTGTTCGACAATTAGTGGGTGTGCATTATGCAGTAAAAGCAACAGAGCATATTGTAGGATTTAACAAAATCATTTTGCAAACACCACATAGTACCTTGAAGTTCCTTTTTGAGAAAAATGTTCCTGGAGTCTCTAACCAAAGATTTTCTCAATGGTTAGTGGCTCTGTCACCTAAACAAATACAGGTTGAACACAATGCCAAGTATATCCTTCCTCAGTTGATGGAATACAATGGGCGAGAACATGAATGTTTGTGTGAAGTCCATGAAACACATTCTCCTCTTTTTCGTAGAGAGGCAGAGGAAAATGATGAACCTGTATTTGTTGATGGTTCGAGATATTGTATGTCAGGTAATTATTACAGTGGGTATGCAATTTGGTATCCAAAGCGTAATCTTGCCATACAACACAAGTTGCCAGGACATTTTTCAGCTCAACGAGCAGAACTTGAAGCAGTAAAAACTGTATTGACAACTGACAAGGAAGAGAATAGAGGCTCACTAGTGATTTATAGTGATAGCTCATATGTTGTTCGTTCTCTTACTGATTATTTACCTATTTGGAAACGAAGAGGTTTTGTAGATTCATCCAACAAGACTCTTGTGCAGAAAGAGACATTAGAATCAGTTTTTGACCTTGCAGAGAGTAATCCTCTTGCATATGCTATTGTAAAAATTCCAGCACATAAAAAAGATAATAATGAGTTATCTGTAGGCAATAGAAAGGCAGACACATTAGCAAAGGAAGCAGCTTTGCATGGAGAGTTAGTAATTCAACCTGAAACGGTTTCAATTAATGTTGTGAAAAAGACAGACACACATTTACCTTCATTTTCTGAGGAACAAGAGAGAGACAAGTCCATCTCTTGCCCTTCATTGGATGATTTAGGATCTTCCTTGGTTTTTGAAAACGGGATCCTATGTCACGACGCAGACGGTTTATTGTGTCCAGTTGTACCACAACACCTACAGGTGGAATTCACTAAATTTAACCATGACAGTTTAGGTCACATTGGTAAGCAAAAATTGCTTGAAATTCTCAAAGAGAAATTCTATTGGGACAAAATGGAAGAGACAGTGGACAGTGTAATCAAATCTTGTTTGATTTGTGCACAAGTGAATCCTAGACCAAAGGGTCAAAAACCTCCTTTACAAAGAATTCCTCCAGGAGATGGACCATGGTCTTCTATACAAATAGATTATATAGGGCCATTACCATCAGGAAAAAATGGATTCAGATTTGCATTGATTTTAGTTGACATTTTTTCAAAGTGGATTGAAATTCTTCCAGTACGCAAAGATGATGCTTTAACAACTACTAGGATGTTGGTTAATCATGTTTTTCTAGTTTGAGGTATACTAGCAAACCTCAGTAGTGACAGAGGATTCCATTTTATAGGTAAAATCATGCAGGTAATGTGTAAAATCTTGGGAATAGGACAGAGATTTCATGTATCATATCATTCACTGTTTGCAGGTACAGTTTGTTCAGTTATGGAGTATTCTTCATTTGATTTAATGACAGGAAGAATTATTTTGTCACTTGTGTTTCACAATGAACGTTTGGTTGGCAATATACAGCAAGGATTGTTAGTGTAATGCTTGTGATTTGAGAAGAGATATTAGGATGTTATTTAAAAGGTATTGAATGTCATTCAGAAAAAGATATTTCTTTTTGGTATTTTCCTTTTGCATAAGAGTGTATTGGTTATAGATGATACAGGACAATTTGAACAGAATGGTGTTACATGCAGTTACTTGTATGAAAAATGGTCCTTCCACACATTTTTAAGTTTGAGTTAAAAGATCATAATTTCTTTACTTTACAATATTCCTTGTTTAGGAGATTATTAAAAGACAATTTGTATATATACTGATATAGTATTTGTTTTAGAAGTTTAAAGAAACTTGTATTGTATAAGTTAAATGGTTACTCACAGAGCACATAGCCCCAACCTTAGGAATTTGAGAGTGTAATGACACCATCCTTTTTAAAAAGGAGGGGGGGGGGGACTACTCATTGAGAGTCTGCATCTGTGGGACTATAAGACAAAAAAGAACCTTTCTGAATAAGAAAGGAGGGGGTTTGTTTTTTTAGGAGTAGAATGCTTGTAACAGAGTTTTTTGGCAGACATGCACTCCAGCAGATGTTGCAACAGACACTCACTCCAGTATACACAAGACACATATACAGCATGAGAACTGTTGTTATATCCACACACACATACCTGATTCTTGTAACATTTTGTTATTTTATTATTAAAATCAAAATTATCTTTTATTCAAGATAAACGGTTTATCAAGATTGATGATTAAGAATGGAAAGATTTATTTAAATCAAAAATTAGATGCTGTTAGCACAAGTTTATACAGAAATAAATATGGTGATTAAAGAGTTGCCATGTGTATGGTCACACCCAGAGATGGTGAGATACACGTCACAGGCGGAACTAAAGGTTCAGGAGAAGTGGACCATGGCAAAGTAATTGGGAAGGTCCATTTGACATCTTGGATGTTCAAGGGACAATGGTATTAGTTCAAGGATTTCTCAATTTAGTGAAAAAGCATGTAAAAATGTGGGTATAACAAATATAATATTCTGAGATAAATGATGCTGCTTTTATTTTTCCTAGGAATGAATTATATTTCATTAACCTGGAGGAATCATGGATTCCAAAAAAGAAGAAAGATGACAGATCAACAAAGAAAGTGTTAAAGAGAGAAGATTTATCATCATCACAGGATTCATCTTTTCCCTAGTGACAATTTTATCTGTGGTAAAATATATCACAAACTGTTCCAGCTATGCAGAGGTTAACAGGATTGAAGAATTACACAACAAAGTCATTACATTATTCAGAGACAAAAGAGATCTAGACACTGATATCAATATAGATGACAAAAGTGATAAAGACATTGATATTAATACAGAGGACAAGAGTGATAAAGATTTTGATCTTAAATACAAATGACAGAATATAATTCTAGATATGTTGATAACAATACAGCTGAAGAATTGTATGGATATGTATTTGTAGGACAGGGATATGATTGCTGTATGGAATTATATTTCATTCATAGTAATAATGTTGAGGTCAATGTTACAATAGAATCCAAAACAAATTTTGTTAAAAAGCTGGGATCTTATAGGTTAAACAATAGAATCCGGAACTTTTGAATGTAATATTTTGAGAAGGGGTTTTTGGTCAGTATTTGTAAAAGGTAACAATCTTTGAACATTTTTGAAGATAATGATGATTTGCATTTGATATGTAAAACAAAAATATATGTACCTCAGGATTCATTGGTAACTTGGAAAAGGAACGATTAATTTTTGGGAAGTTTTCTTCACAGTTCTACTATGATAATTCATAAAGGAATTTATGGTAGTGTGAAGTGGATCAATAATACATTTGTTTATCAACAAATGAGAGTATCTTTGAATGATACTGGTATATATGAATGTTGCATATCAATAGTAAATTATCCAATGAAATGTGCGAAGGGAAGTGTTGTTGTAAGGTCTCCTAGGAAAACTCCATGTGTTGGTAAGAAAAGTGTCTCAGCAAATCCATTTCAGATTAACCATTTCCAATCCAGAACTCTTTTGAGAGAGTGAAAGTTTGTCATTATATTGTGGAACTTTAATGTTTCAGAATGGAAAATTTCTACAAGGTTTCCACAATGTCAAGGACATTTGGTTAATATGGAATTGGGTATTGAAAGATGGTTTGGAATTAATAATAGAAATCATAACAGAAATAAGCGTGGTATTGTTGAAGGTATTTTAGGAGGGATTGGCACAATTGGGAGTATTACTAATAGTATGGACATTAATACTTTAAAGTCTGATCTTGAGACAGCTGGTTTAGTGGGTAGTAACGGGATTAAAATACAGAGAAATTTAAATGAAATTTTAGAAAATATGGTTATTAAAACAGCTAATATAATGGGTCCATCTATTTTACATCTTCAAAATATTACTCTTGATTTAATGTTAAGTGAACAACATTCTCATATTGCCAGAGCATGTTTAGAGATCCAGACTGAATATTCCACTAATTTTAAAATAATTGCACAAGCATTTCAGAGTGGAATAACCCCTCTTGGCATTTTACAGAATTTACCCAGAGAATATGTATATGCTATAAATCATACAGATTTATGGGTAAATAAATGGATAGGATGTAAACAGGATGTTTGTTATAGTTCTTCTATGATTCCGATAGCAGGACAAGAACAAATTTTGGTTCCAATCACTGTCTTGGGATTACCCGTCAGCAATACACAATTATTGTATTATAAATTACAATATACAGATTTTGCATTTAACAATGAAAATTCTGAATTAGAACAATTAGATTTGTCATCATGTTTACAATTTCAGTCTAAAGTTATCTGTTTACCTAATCAAGATAAAAGTATTTTTCATTCTTGTTATCATAATCATACATTATGTTCAGCAAGAATAGAAAAAGTTGAAACAATTTCTGAATTAGTTATTCGTGTAGATAAAAAGAAGGTTTGTTTTCAGATCATGTCAGATACAGAAAGGGTTAAAACTTTTTTCTCTTCTTGTACAAATACAGAAAACCTAAATCAAGGCTTGTATTGTATAGAAGGAGACATTGTAGCAATAAGTATTAATGGGTTTAGAACAAATTTAACAAATGTGCTTATGAAAAATATAAGTGCTCTTCCCACACAATATAATATATCTCAGATAGATGAATTTCCTTGGGAAGAATGGGCAAATGTAATTCAGAAGGATAAAGGTTTATTGATAGCTTTGGCTAAGGAACTTCAGAATGCAGAAATATTGTTTAAACATGAACAAGGTAATTTGCAAGAGATATCTCATCAATGGTCAGAACTTTCAGGAAGTAATTGGTGGAAAAAATTTAGTAATAGTGTATCAATTTGGGGAAAAACTTCAATAACCTCAGCAGCAGGAAATATTTTATCATATCCTATAGTTATTCTTTTTATTATTATTATGTTATTCATTATATTCCAGTTATGTTTGATGTTTAGAATGAAAAAATTATATTATCAAATTAGAAATGAAATCAAGAAAGGAGATGATTTACTGCAAAATAAGCTTAAGAGAAAGATGGGTTTTGGTATTGCAAACTCGGTTGGTGATGGAAATACATTTGGAGTTATTGGATCAAAGTCAGTATGAATGGGCCATGTATGCTATGAATGGATAAAATATGATTGTTATTCATATTTCAGAGGGGAATGTTATATTCTTAATATCTAAATTTTAATTGGCTTTATTGAAAAGAATATGCATTTCCATATTTGTGTGAATGATAGGACTTTGAGCTAGTGATATTCAAATGGCCATTCATTGACTGAAAATGCAGGTCAAGACCCTGTCAGAATTTGATGGATTTTGTAAATAATATATATGTATGAGTTGAAATTTTTCCTATGTAACCGATACTCTGTTTGATTTATGCGTTTATGTTTTAAGAGGTCTGATGTTTAGTCTGAACGTCTATCTCACATATATCTGGTTTCATGTTTAAAAGGTTTGGTTAAAGTGAAACAGATGCTAAAGAGGCTTGTATATCTACTCTAGCCCCCGCTTTTCTAAAGGAGGAGAAAAGAGGAGTGTATGGGAGGGATTTGTGTTTTGGCGCGAATTTGAAAGACTGAGTTCATATAGACACAAGGAATCCAGTCTTGTGCCGCTTTGCACACAGCTCTTGCTCCAGGACACATCTCCCTCTTCAAGACACACAGTTATCCTATGCACACAGAATTACTTCCAAGACACAAGAGGTTAATCGGCCATTTTTAATAGGCCATGACAAAGGAAGCACATGTCTAAAGACTTTCAGATCTTTGAAACAAATGAACTATATTTGAACATTTTTTGCATATATGAAACAACACTAATTCTGAATATGAATGTACTATTTTTGTAAGTATTTTCCAAGTTTATGTGTGTACAATAAAACACACGGTTTTGATTTAAGCTGACTCAAGCAGAAATAATTTCCAAAATTCGTCTCACGAGAATCATCATTATTGAAGGCTTTTTATACAATATTAAGCCATTTATTTCACCGCTGCCTCGGCCTTAGGAAAGCTCTGGAGCGGCGCCCATCTTGGCATACCCGGCGGCCGTTTACCACGTGATCACTCTGTCAAATGACGGAGCGATCACTTGTAAACAAACCAGCGTCATGACACCAGTTCCTCTCTCCCCTCTGTGTACTGATCTGTACAGTGGAGGGGAGGGATCGGATGGCAGTAGTGCTGTGGGCTGGATCTGTAGTGCCCACAGCGCTGCTCTGTGACAATTGCAGTCACATCCATGGATCCATCCATCCATGCTCAGCCATCCCTCCATACTCTGCCACACTCTGCCATACCCTGCCATACTCTGAAAAACCCTACTAATACTCTGCCATACCCTGCCATACCCTGCCAATCCTCTGTCAATACTTTGCCAATACTCTGCTAATACTCTTCAATACACTGCAATACTCTGCCATACCCTGCCATACTCTGCAATACTCTACCAATACTCTGCCATACCCTGCCAATACTCTGCAATACTCTGCAATACTCTTCCAATACTCTGCTAATACTCTGCAATGCTCTTCCAATACTCTGCAATACTCTGCCATACCCTTGCAATACTCTGCAATACTCTGCAATACTCTGCAATACTCTGCAATACTCTGCCAATACTCTGCCATACCCTGCCATACCCTGCCATACCCTGCCAATACTCTGCCATACTCTGCCAATACTCTGCCAATACTCTGCCAATACTCTGCATTACCCTGCCAATACTCTACAATACTCTGCCATACCCTGCCAATACCCTGCAATACTCTGCCATACCCTGCCAATACTAGGGGTGCAACGGATCGTCACCGATCCATGATCCGAACGGTTCAACCTGTTCGGATCGACACACATGCTACCTCAGCCTTAGGAAAGGCCGCGGCTTCGGCCTAGCTCCGGAGAGGTGGCCATCTTGGTGCACCTGGCGGCGGTGGTGTGCGCTGACGTCATCAACCCTCAACTCGTGGATCTGATCTGGCCGGCTTGGCGGCTTCTATTCTGTAAGGTAAGACTAAACAACACTAGTCTTCCTTCCTAATTCCTATACTCATACTGTATATACAGTGGGGGAGTCTGTGGATATTAAAGCAATGAGGGAGATTGTGGATATTATTACAGTGGTGGAGATTGTGGATATTACAGTGGGGGAGATTGTGGATATTATTACAGTGGTGGAGATTGTGGATATTACAGTGGGGGAGATGACGTGGATATTACGGGGGATTTTTTTTTTGGTGATCCGAAAATGATCCGAACCGTGACTCCTGATCCGAGGAACGATCCGAACCGTGAGTTTTTTAATCCATTGCACCCCTAGTTTATAGCGAATGGGTTGATATTTGGGGCTCTGTATCTTTAAATTTCCACAGTAGAATCATACCGTATTGTGTCTCCAAGTGACAGCGCAGCTCTCCCACACAGAATCCTCCCTGTCCTGCATATCTACATACCAACAGAGGAAGGGGCAGTCCATGGCGTAGGTGAGCGGGTGGTACCTCAATCCAGTAGGTGCCGATGTTCCATGAGAACACCGGAGACCATCACCTAGTGTTGCTGTGTACGGTCTGCAAGTTATGGGCTTCGGCAGGCAGGAGAGGCGGAGTGACATCGCTCTCCTCCTGCTCAAGTTCCGCCCACCAATGGGCAGCAGGCGGCAACAGGCAGAACGGCGCTGCAGGCGGCCTCTTCTCCCCTCCAGCCTGCACAGGTACATTCTATGATACTGGTGCCTGAGAATAATGAGTAGAAATAAATAGCAGGCTTTCCACACAGCAGAAGAATGAGGGAGCAAGGTAGAGCCCTGTGTACATTAAGACTTTGCAGTCTCATGTATGGGGCTCAGCAGTTTCTTCTAGAACTAACTTGTAAAACTTTATTTTACAGGAAGATGGGAGGTAATAGTTTCTACAGAGGGAGTGAGCTGGGGGATTCAGAGTGATTATCTGTGCCTCATGCAGAGCAATGTTTTACTGAAGCAAGGATGGACAGGTGTTCCATACATCCCTGTGCCGGAAGTCCCATTGTTATCTATTGGGACAAAGGGACTGTACAGACACGGCTG
Source organism: Aquarana catesbeiana (assembly GCF_042186555.1). Lineage (NCBI taxonomy): Eukaryota > Metazoa > Chordata > Amphibia > Anura > Ranidae > Aquarana > Aquarana catesbeiana. The sequence continues at coordinate 790,386,555 of NC_133325.1, forward strand.
CTATTCTCAATGTGACATTGGTGTGAGGTGTACAGCCCCGAAGCACTCAGGGTGAGTCAAGGGACAAGAAGCACCCACATGGATGTCATATTGGGGTACAGCGGCTGTGTCCATGCAGCCACCAATGGGACTGCTTGTATGGGAATGCATGGAACACCTGTGCATCCCTGTGTGGGTGAACAGGGCCCACATCAAATCACCGGTGTGAATCAGGCTTTAGGGCTGTGGGGGGTGAGCTTTACTGGAGGTGGAGAGGGGATTGGGGCTGCTGGGTAAGATCTGAGCTGGGGTGGATATGGGCTGGAGAAGAGGGGTTTGTACCGCCTAGAGGGGTTCATTTTTGGCTGTATTTTGTACATTGGCCTGGGCATCACGTACTGCACTCTACATTACTTACTCCTGATCCCTGCACACTCTACATTACTTACTCCTGATCCCTGCACTCTACATTACTTACTCCTGATCCCTGCACTCTACATTACTTACTCCTGATCCCTGCACTCTCTGCATTACTTACTCCTGATCCCTGCACCCTCTACATTACTTACCCCTGATCCCTGCACTCTCTGCATTACTTACTCCTGATCCCTGCACTTTCTGCATTACTTACTCCTGATCCCTGCTCTCTCTACATTACTTACCCCTGATCCCTGCACTCTCTGCATTACTTACCCCTGATCCCTGCACTCTACATTACTTACTCTTGATCCCTGCACTCTCTACATTACTTACTCCTGATCCCTGCACTCTCTACATTACTTACTCCTGATCCCTGCACTCTCTACATTACTTACTCCTGATCCCTGCACTCTCTACATTACTTACTCCTAATCCCTGCACTCTCTGCATTACTTACTCCTGATCCCTGCGCTCTCTACATTACTTACTCCTGATCCCTGCACTCTCTACATTACTTAATCCTGATCCCTGCACTCTCTACATTACTTACTCCTGATCCCTGCACTCTCTGCATTACTTACTCCTGATCCCTGCGCTCTCTACATTACTTACTCCTGATCCCTGCACTCTCTACATTACTTACTCCTGATCCCTGCACACTCTGCATTACTTACTCCTGATCCCTGCACACTCTACATTACTGACTCGGTTAAATTGATGATAGGCAACTCCTATCCTCATATTGATTAGTGGTTCCAAATTAATAATATCTACTGCAGTAGGGAACAGACACAAAAGATACGCTCAGCATCTTTCCAAATTACTGTTCTGCTTTATTATGATGCAATTGAAGGTTTTTATGCACATGATTACGTAGGTATCACATTAATATTACAATTGTACGTTTATGGTAACAAGGGGCGTTACATAGGCAGGCTAATTCTAATCAGGACTCGAAAGAATGTAAACATTTACTGAAAACATTATTAGTGCCGTGTGCACAGTGAGGGCAGAGTGCAATACATACAAAATACAATACAATTATATACAGAACTTACAAATTTCCATTACAGTCTCCCCTCTTTTGATCAATATTTTGATCACTAACCATACCTGCTATCACCTTTAACCTGGAACCTCCACATGCTTAGGTGGAGGTAGTCCTGACCAAAGAGGCAAAAAACTCCATTGTGGAGAAAATAATAGCTGAGCAACTTTTTCATTACAAAATGACTTTTCATTGTGAAGAACAAATGATTGATAAGACATATTTACAGAGTACTGGCTGTACACTCCTGTGGCCAGAATGGCCTTCTAGCTGAATTGTGGACATGCTGACTTATCAGCATATGTAAACACAGACAATTCTACATAAAATGGAAGACGTACAAAAGACAAATATGACTTCAACATGGCTAAACTATTTTTCAAAAATATATACCCCTTACAATTAAAGTAATTGAATCAAAAAGTACCCTAGACTGTGATCACAAGAGGGAAACAAATCAAACACAGAGATTTCTTTAATTTAGTCATTTTTGCAGTGTCTGGTGTGGATCCAGGTGACTTTTCCTTCAAGTTTTGCAAAAACTGTACATGAAATAGATGCTGTATTGAGTCTCCAAACATTTCCTTATATATAAATGTCTCTTAACAATCCAAAAGTCACCTGGCTTTAGTTTTAGATCCTTCCAAACTTTTAGGATCTGGAATTAGGGAGAAAACACATAAATGAGTTTGTCAAAAACCTTAAAAGATCAGCAACATTCTCTGTGAGATCCGAATGGAGGACTTCAGCTGCTGAGACAAAATATAAGCAAGTGAGTAACACACTCCCAAACCAAATCCCATAGGGAGAGAGTCCAACATCCCCTTAGAGGCTTGATAAAATTTAAGAAAACATTCAGGCAAAAGTTTTCTAGTTTCTTACTCTACTTTTTCCACTACATTGTAGACAATAGAAAGTGTAAAAATAAAACCTCAAAACTTCTAGTAAGGACTCTTCTATAAAAATGATTTCCTCTGTTACTCTCTGTAGATTCTGCACTCACTACTTACAAACTACTTCTGATAACACTTTTTACTGTGGCCTTTGCAGTAGCATTTGCCACTGGACATCCAGAAAACATGTCCATACAGACAAAATGCATACTTGTAAGATCCTGACTTGGGCATCTGGATATATCTTTTTGTAATCTCTGGAAGGGATGGTCAGCTTTTGGTAACAGGTAAAACAAGAAGTGGTATGTTATAAAAACAACTGTGGAGAACCCTGACTCTATCCCATGCTCATTTACTAAGGCAGCCATAAATGCTTGTGATTAATAACAAGGTCCATGTGTCAAGCTGGAGGGAAAAGAGTGTCTGGCAGACATAAATGATCACCTTTTTCCAAAGTCCTATTTCATAAGAAGTTGCACCCTGTCGACCACTTGTTCTCCTTCTGGGGTCCTTAAAGTTTAATTATTATTCCCAGCTATACTGGGCCAGAACTAGGGTGGAATCTGTGAGTTGCACAGACCCATCAATTGTCCGGGGCTCTAATGCAGCATCCTTAGTCACCTGGTCTGCTTCCATGTGTGAGTTTTAAAGTTAGTATGGCTACCTCAGCAAGAGCCTGGAAGGCTGAAAGCAGCCAATAAAATTAACTTAGCATGCTTGATTGGTTTACCTGCCGAAGTAAAAACAAACTTCTGGCCCTTCAAATGGAACCAAAAGCTCTCAATATCTCGACTAACTATAAAATATACACTCTTTTTTTATAGCTCACAGGCTTTGCTAAAACATGGAGCTCTGTACTTACCCACGTTGTGACTTACCTATAGAAGACACTAGATTCTTCAGTTCAAGGCTGGAATGGCAGATTCAGGCAAATCTGGGGAGAACTTACCCTACTCCATCAGTCCCGTCACCTACATCTACCGTCCTCATTTGCCCTGACGCCTGTATCAAAGTGCATCCGTCTTCTTGATACTAGAGGTTTTTGCTTGTTAAACTCTAATGCCGCATACACACGAGCGGACTTTACGGCAGACTTTGCCCGGCGGACGGGATTTCGTCGGACAATTCGATCGTGTGTGGGCTCCAGCGGACTTTGTTTTCTCAAAAGTTGGACGGACTTAGATTTGAAACATGTTTTAAATCTATTCGTCGAACTCGAGTCCGGTTGAAAAGTCAGCTCATCTGTATGCTAGTTCGACAGACAAAAAGCCACGCTAGGGCAGCTATTGGCTACTGGCTATGAACTTCCTTGTTTTAGTCTGGTCGTACGTCATCACGTACGAATTCGACGGACTTTGGTGGATTGTGTGTAGGCAAGTCCATTCATTCGGAAAGTCTGTCATAAAGTCCGTCAAAGTCCGCCGGGCAAAGTCTGCCGTAAAGTCAGCTCGTGTGTACGCGGCATGACTTTTGTTTTTTCAGGGACATATGCACCCGATTGCAATTAATTACTCTCAGGGCGAGCAAACCTGATTTTAATACCCTGTTGCCTTATGTGCCATTCAAATGTCATATTTCATGCATAACTTTTTTTTTTTCTTTCCCCATTACAGCTTATTTCGCTTATGCTTACCTCCAGGGCCCCAGAAGATCCCCCATGCTAACCATTAACCCCCCTTAGGAATACTTGGTGCTCACATTTAGCACTGTGCCCTGGTTTTTAGATGTTCCCCACAATGTGTTCATGTGTTCATGTGTATGTGTGTATATATATATATATATATATATTGTATTTTTGCACTTATGATTACCTGGCACCACCTAGTAGCCTATTCAAGTAAATCAGTTTATCTTCTGCTGTCAGTGTCCCAGCTACCTGCACTTGATTTTGAAAAAACATGTAGTTTTGCTACTCTGCCAACTGTGGAGTCTGGGACTCTCTCTTTTCTCTTCTTCTTTTGCTGCTACCTTCTTTCCTTACATGTCTCTCTTCATTTGTTACCTATCCTCGTTCTTCTTCCTTCTACCCCCCTCTTCTCTCCCCCCCCTTTTTCTGCTGGCTGGGACTGGCCCCGAGGGACTCCCATTATTTTATTTTTTATTACTCTTAATCCCCCCTTCCCAATGTGGTGGTCACACCACCTCTTAACCTAGCATCCTACAATTGTAGAGGTTTTAACACCCCAGAGAAGCGCAGCCAGATCCTCTACCACTTCCATAAACAAAGAGCTAGCATCCTGCTACTGCAGGGGACACATTTCCGTTCTGGCTCAACACCCACGATACGTAATCACTACTACGCTACCTGGTTCCATAGTACTAACCCGTTAAAAAGAAAACTAAATCTAAAGGGGTCTCTATTGCGTTCCATAGGTCTTTTCACCCGGAAGTACTTGACTCCTGTATTGATGTTAATAGACATTTCGTGTTTCTCAAATTAAAACTTAATAATTTTCTTTTCACAGACACCCCCAACATGGACCAGGCTCGCTTCCTATCTACCACTCTCACCAGACTATCCTCTTTTGGAGGTCCCTGTGTTATCATTGGAGGTGACTTCAATGTTGCTCTGTCCCCGTCTGCCAACACATCCTGGGTAAGTCATCCATCACTTAGTGGACGTGTGGCACATACACCATCCTACAGACAGAGATTTTACCTATTTCTCCATAGCCCACAAACTCCTACAGTGGATTAGACTACTTCCTCATTTCACAATCCCTCTTAGATACCCCTCTACAGACTTCCCTGGGGCATGCCCTCTGGTCTGACCACTCCCTGATATATTTATCCTTTGCCCAACCCCCCCAATTAGGTAGAGGGAATTCCTGGCATCTCAATGACAACCTACTGCGAGATGCAGTATGTGTTGCTGAAGTTACTAAAGCTATCCAAAATTTCCATTCTGATCATATATCGGGTACCACCACTCCACTCAACCAATGGGAGACCCTGAAGTGTGTGGTCAGGGGTGTCCTTATACAAAATGGCTCCCGTTTAAAAAAAATTAGATCAGACGACATACGGCGCCTCCTTGCCACCATTTCGGATTTGGAATCCCTTCACAAACAAACTTTGGACCCATCTACCTTTGATACCCTCTCAAATACCCGTCGTGATCTTCTCCAGTTACTAGATTCCCACTCTCTAATAGCCCGGGACCATGCCCGCAACTTTTATTATTCTATAGCTAACAAATGTTGTCAACACCCAGCACCGGTCATTCACCCTAGATCCCTACGCCACCCCATCCCCTTTATCACTAAACCAGACCAGACCAAAGTCTTTAACACCAAGGGCATATCTACCTCATTCAAAGACTTTTACTCTCAATTATATAACCTCCCGCAAGCGACCCCGCACAGTCCTATGTCTTGCTCTCAGGACCCAATGCAGACCTATATAATTGATACGGCACTACCCACAATTGACCCCCAGGAATCCTTGGATCTGAATAGACCTCTGGCGGAGCCGGAATTCCTGGGTGTCATCAAAGAGCTAAAACCAGGCAAGTGCCCAGGCCCAAATGGCTATACTCCAAGGTTTTACAAAACCTTTGCGCCTCTGCTAGTACCGTTTCTAACTAGGGCCTTTAACACCATCGACGACACTACCCTTCCTTCCAAAGAACTATTATCAGCTAATGTATCCATTCTTCTGAAGCCCAACAAGGATCTCTCCCTTTGCAGTAGTTATCGCCCTATTTCTTTATTAAATATAGACCTTAAACTTTTCACGAAAGTCCTTGCCAACCGTCTTTCCCCCTTACTCCTGGGGATCATACATAGAGACCAGGTCGGTTTTGTTCCGGCAGGGAGGCCCAGGACAACACCACCAAGACTATACACCTCATCTCATATACCCAACGCCATCGCCAACAGGTTTGCCTTCTATCCTTTGATGCAGAGAAGGCATTTGACCGGGTTAACTGGCATTTTTTAAGACTTTCCCTTGAGCAAATTGGTTTAGGATCCTCTTTCATCTCCAAAATCATGTCCCTTTACTCACACCCCTCTGCCTCGGTCTTAGTGAATGGCACCACATCGGAAGTGTTTGACATATCCAACGGGACTCGCCAAGGCTGCCCTCTTTCCCCCTTTCTCTTTGTTATTGTAATGGAACACTTGGCATGTGCCATCCGTCAAAATGATTCCATACAAGGTATCCGAACACCATCTGCGCACCACAAATTGTCATTGTACACGGATGACTTACTAATCTATGCCCGCCAGCCCCAAATAACTCTCCCTTCCCTTTTTTCAGAATTCAAGTGCTTCGGAAGGCTAAGCAATTTTAAGCTCAACATTTCCAAAACAGAGGCCCTTAACATTTCTCTCTCCGCATCTACCATGTCCCCACTCCGCTCCAACTACTCATTTCAATGGCAGACCAAGGGCATCACTTACCTGGGTGGAACAATCCCTGTTAATCTCTCCAATCTTTTTGCATTAAATTAAATCCCCCTCCTTTCCTGTCTCAAAATGGATTTAGCTTCCTGGGGGGACAAAACCATACCTTGGTTTTGACGCATTAATACCCTTAAGATGGACACCTTGCCCAAACTACTATACCTATACCAGACCATACCGGTCACTGTCCCCAAATCTTTTTTTTCTGCCCTACGCTCCCTTTCCATCCGTTTTATATGGAATAAAGGGTTATCTAGAATGAAATATAAACTACTCACACGACCAAAATTACAGGGAGGTACAGGCTTACCAGATTATGAATTATATTACAAAGCCACACTGATGGCTCACATCTTAGATTGGTGTCCACGACCCTTTCAAAAAGCCTCGGTGATGGTAGAACAGGATATGTCTCCTGTCGATTTAAGGGCTCTCCTCTGGGGTTACAGGGGAAATCTACCGGACTTATCTAGCTCCTCACCACTAACCTCAGCTGCCCTTGTGCTCTAGTACAGGAGAGGGTTATGTGAGATCCTATCCTCGGATCCGTCCCCCTTATCACTTTTTGACAATCCAGCCTTCCCACAAGGCATAGGGGCTCAAGCTTTAGGTTCATTCCATCGTACCTCCTGGCCTCAAAGCACACACCTTCATTAATGCGGAACATGGAACTCTGAACATCCCGCCGGAAACACACGGCTGGCTTACATCACTACACCTAACATCCTTTACCAAACACTTATTCAGTTCATCCCAGACTCATCGCCCACTGACTGAATTTGAACGTCTGGGCTCTCTTCAAGAATTACCCAGACACTTACTTTCACATATTTACAGTTTGATTCAAGCTCTCACACAAAATGACCTACCTACTTACACCAGGATGTGGTCGGCAGACTTGGGAAAGACCATCTCCAGAGCGGATTAGCAGATTGCATTTCATTTCACGCACAAGTCCTCCATCTCTTGTTACTCCCAAGAGAAGAATTTTAAGGTTATGTCAAGATGGTACAGGGACACCGCCACATTACGAAAAATATTTCCCTCTACTCCATCTACCTGCTGGCGATTCAATGCGGCCACAAGCACGTATCCTCATGTCTGGTGGGAGTGTGATCGGATTCGACCCTTCTGGAGACAGGTATTCCAGGTATATGATAAGATATATGATGAACCTTTACAACTGATTCCTGAAATAGCCCTTCTTTCTATCCTACCAGGATCAATAACCTCTCAAAAACATTGTTTACTATGCTTTTTTCTACCTGCTGCCCGCCAACTCATACCTCTCTTTTGGAAGACAACTACTATCCCCATGTTATCTCTCTGGATCTCCACCATGAATGATATTATGCATATGGAGGAGATGCTGGTGCTAGACAATGACACATATGATAAATTTACAGTCCTGCGGTCGGTCTGGCGGCGCTTCTCCTCCTCAGATGCGCTGGCTACACTGCTTCCTATCCCCCTGAGCTCGGCTCCCTCAGTGACTTGAGCTCCACCTGGGCCCCTAAAGGGACTCGCAATTGATGGGTCAGAGTCCTTCCTTTCCGGTCCCTACCAGCAGACCCCCCCCTCCCACCCCTTTCTTCTCCTAGTCCCCACTCTTCCCACCTTTTCTTTTCTTTTCCTTCCATCTCATACCCTTTTACTGTTTTACATAGCCTATTAATATGACCACCCATGTTTTAATAGATACAAGCTTTGCTGTGGGCAATAGCCATTTGGCACGCTGGTTATTACTGTGTTATAAACAATTTGCGCTTTTCCTTTCTGTTACTTTACACCAATAAAAACATTTTCAACCCTAAAACATGGAGCTCTGCTTCTGGAGCTGGGGAAAAAGGATCCAATGACTCTAAATACAGAGTATCCTTCTGGGTGATTAACTGCATCCTCAGTATAAAACTGGGAATAACTTTCCAAAAAATTAATATCTGGGTTTTCAGGGAGTGTGTCCTGCACTGGGCTCACAGCCCCTGATTCCTACATCATCAATTTAACACGTGATTTGTCTCCAGCCTCCTCCAATGGAGGCAATAAGGTGGCTGGATTCATTGTTAGATTTGTACATAAACAAACAAAGCAAACTCATATTTAGAACCTTTCATTAGACAAACATTTAGTTAGCTGTATATTTGCTGCGCAAAATGTGGGACCATTAAATATTTGTCCAAAATAATGTCTGTAACTTTGTCTAATAGCAACTTTGTATAAAGCTACAGCTCTGATATATCGGGGTGAACCCTTCATTACTGGGTCCAGCTTGCATAAATATATTACAATGGCTTGTTTTCTATCACACTGTTTGTGTAAGAACTCCAGTTTCATGTTTCAAAAACACAACTTTTTCTTGGCAATATTATGATAAATGATAACAATACCCTGCGGTCATGCAGAGATGTCCATAAATCCAAAATATTCTTCTGCTTATACCACTGTACTTACAAGGAAAAGGGGCACATCATTTCACAATCCACACATTCTGCTTTGGATTTCAAAAATAAAAACAAAAAGGACCAACAATCTGTATGATGGACCATAAAGCATCAAAAACTATAAAACAACTGGCTGCAGGTGGCATCTATCCTAACAGGGTGTGTGGACTTGATGTGATGGGTCTCTTATATTTAAATTTTATTTATTATTATTCTCACATCATGGACCGCACATCAAGTTATTATCAAAAACCTTAAAATTTCATTTTTGTAGAAAAACTTCTTATGTATCTTATCCATCTTGGCTTTGTTAAATATTATGGCAGCTTTATTCCAAATAACAACCTCATCTTAATCTTTTTTTTCCTCTCAATAAGGGCTTATTGTATAAATGTAAAATTACAAAATTGTTATCTTAATCTAAACTAATCCCATTCATTACAAATTTCCCCAATAACCTGAATTTCATTTCCAACCAAAGGTTGTCTAAACCAGTTTCAATATATCTAGATTATTAATAAAATTGTTAAACTCGTATTAGAAATTAATACTCAAATGATAATTTCAATATCACACCCTAATACTAATATATATCCACAGATAAATTTCCTTAAAGGGGGGCATATTATTTAATTTTACTTAATTTCCCTTTTTAAATGCACTGTTTCCACCATCAAAGGATATTCAATTTTTGTATATATACACAGTTAAATGTAACCTTCATTTTACCATGTTTGGAAAACAGATTCAAAAATAATTGTGATCACATTGTTTATCATTAGATTCGTTAACTCGGCACATTTTGTTATAAATGTTTTGTCTAAAAAACTGAAAATTGGCATGGTGTACTTCCAGCTTATCACTGACCTCTCATCCCAGCCACATTCTTTCAGGAGAGTGCAAAGGAGGGGGTCACATCTGCATACATGATACACACAAACCATAGAACTAAAGGTTCCACAGATAAATTTCCTGGCTGGCTCGCCACTTGACCAGGACATTTTATAGATGGGCAGCTCCTATCCTCATATTGATTAGTGGTTCCAGCATTCACACACATACACAAATATCTCTCTAAAATTGCTTACATTTCTCCCATTTGTACACCACACATGCATATCATTCTCTCACTTTCTTTTAACTCTTTTTATTTCCCTGTTTAACTTCTGCTTTCTTGACTTAACTAGTTATAGTGCCTGACCCCAAATTCATCCCTCAACTTAACATGAAAATGCCCCTTTCTGTCTGGTGTTAATGTCACCCTTCATCCATCCTGCTCACATAGATAGCTGTTTCTCTAGACGTTTACTCTGCATGATTCTTAGTCCCTGTGGACCTTGGTAACCCATTTACCCATTGTGGATCCCTGTCCACTCTAACCATTAATCTAGGGGCTCAGTATAGGCAGAACCGCACCTTCGGTTCATATATAGCGCTCCTCTTGCGCTGGGCATTTTTGAGGGTCTCTTACCCTTCATTCCCTTACTTAATTCAATGCCCATAATGACTGGCCAGTCTTCTCTCTTCTCTATGTGTGCCTATACCCTCTTGCCTCTAAACTACTTTATCTAGCAGATGTACTACATATACCTGTGAACAGCACTATTCTTCCCTTTCTTATCTATAACACTCCAATGGACAATAGACAGGGACAACATAACATATAACCACCAATCAATACAGTTCGATTAAGGGGAGTAAAATAGGTACCCTTTGTCCCGAAAATGCCTTACCGATCAAGGAAGTCTGATAACTCAAATGTAAGCAAAAGGCTTACCTCAGCCGGCTGATTATCAGAAATTCCCAGGTCGTCTCAAGCTCCTCGTTTCGGATTCTCAGGGTCACCTGGAATCCCCTCCTGGCTGGCTCGCCACGTGACCTAAACATTTTATAGATAGGCAACTCCTATCCTCATATTGATTAGTGGTTCCAAATGAATAATAACTACTGCAGTAGGGAACAGACACAAAAGATACGCTCAGCATCTTTCCAAATAACTGTTCTGCTTTATTATGACGCAATTGAAGGTTTTTATACACATGATTACGTAGGTATCACATTAATATTACAATTGTACGTTTATGGTAACAAGGGGCGTTACATAGGCAGGCTAATTCTAATCAGGACTCGAAAGAATGTAAACATGTACTGAAAACATTATTAGTGCCGTGTGCACAGTGAGGGCCGTGTGCAATACATACAAAATACAATACAATTATGTTCCTCTTCTCTGCTGGGACTCTTGAAATTGCATTTGGGTTTTTAGGGGCACTGTGAAAGTTCTGCTCACATTTCTGATCTGTCTTCTCCTCCCAGGTCTCCTGTGTATGATGATCATATCGGTGTCATCAGGAACGGTGTATGTACAGAGCGGATCAGACATCACTGACTGTAATATGAAATGTCCTGAAGATGATGTTATTGTGGAGCTGTACAGAGATTGCAAAGGAGAGGATAGGACATTGCTGGAAAATCTTTGTTCTTTCAATGCCACTAAATCTCATGACCCCAGAGTCCGACTGCACACAGGGAGCGGATGCTGGAAGCTGACACCCGCCAGGAAGGATGATTCCTGTGTGTATAAGATCTGGTGTTACGATATTCCAGAATATCTAATATCCTCTACAGAGATCCGTGTTCTGGGTAAGAGTCCATATACTACATCACACTTCTCTACACTGCATTGTACTCTATGGGGGAAGAAGTGTCTATTATACAGGATGAGTGAGGAGAGGAAATGAGTTCTTCATATAACAGATTTCCAGTATTCCCCACTGATATCTCCCCATCTGTCCTCCTCAGTATAACACTGGAGGGGTGTGGGCATCGTGTCCCTATTCCAGGCCCCAGAGGGTTTGTGACAAACAGTGAGAGGTATGAAATATACAACATACAGCGCAGTGTACAGCCTGGAGAGGAGTGGAGTATATACACTCACCGGACACTTTATTAGGTACACCTTGCTAGTCCCAGGTTGGACTCCTTTTTGCCTTCATTCTTGGTGGCATAGATACAACAAGGTGTTGGAAACGTTCCTCAGAGATTTTGCTCCATAGTGACATGATAGCATCACACAGTTCCTGCAGATTTGTTGGCTGCACATCCATGATGCCAATCTCCCGTTCCACCACATCCCAAAGGTGCTCTATTGGATGAGATGTGGTGAGTGTGGAGGCCATTGGAGTACAGTGACCTCATTGTCCAGTGGTGAGATGATTGGAGCTTTGTGACATTATCCTGCTGGAAGGAGCCATCAGAAGATGGGGACACTGTAGTCATAAAGGGATGGACATGGTCAGTAATAGGGATGAGCCGAACACCCCCCTGTTCGGTTCGCACCAGAACATGCGAACAGGAAAAAAGTTCGCTCGAACACGCGAACACCGTTAAAGTCTATGGGACACGAACATGAATAATCAAAAGTGCTAATTTTAAAGGCTTATATGCAAGTTATTGTCATAAAAAGTGTTTGGGGACCCGGGTCCTGCCCCAGGGGACATGGATCAATGCAAAAAAAAGTTTTAAAAATGGCCGTTTTTTCAGGAGCAGTGATTTTAATAATGCTTAAAGTCAAACAATAAAAGTGTAATATCCCTTTAAATTTCGTACCTGGGGGGTGTCTATAGTATGCCTGTAAAGGGGCGCATGTTTCCCATGTTTAGAACAGTCTGACAGCAAAATCACATTTCGAAGGAAAAAAACCCATTTAAAACTACTCGCAGGTATTGCATTGCCGACAATACACATAGAAGTTCATTGATAAAAATGGCATGGGAATTCCCCACAGGGAAACCCCGAACCAAAATTAAAAAAAAAAAAATGACGTGGGAGTCCCCCTAAATTCCATACCAGGCCCTTCAGGTCTGGTATGGATATTAAGGGGAACCCCGGCCAAAATTTTTTAAAAAATGACGTGGGGTTCCCCCTAAATTCCATACCAGACCTGAACTGGTATGGATTTTAAGGGGAACCCCGCGCCAAAAAAAAACAAAAAAACGGCGTGGGGTCCCCCCAAAAATCCATACCAGACCCTTATCCGAGCACACAACCTGGCAGGCCGCAGGAAAAGAGGGGGGGATGAGAGTGCGGCCCCCCTCCTGAACCGTACCAGGCTACATGCCCTCAACATTGGGAGGGTGCTTTGGGGTAGCCCCCCAAAACACCTTGTCCCCATGTTGATGAGGACAAGGGCCTCATCCCCACAACCCTGGCCGGTGGTTGTGGGGGTCTGCGGGCGGGGGGGCTTATCGGAATCTGGAAGCCCCCTTCAACAAGGGGACCCCCAGATCCCGCCCCCCCCTGTGTGAAATGGTAAGGGGGTACTTACCCCTACCATTTCACTAAAAAACTGTCAAAAATGTTAAAAATGACAAGAGACAGTTTTTGACAATTCCTTTATTTAAATGCTTCTTCTTTCTTCTATCTTCCTTCATCTTCTTCTTCTTCTGGTTCTTCTGGCTCTTCTGGTTCTTCCTCTGGCGTTCTTGTCCAGCATCTCCTCCGCGGCGTCTTCTATCTTCTTCTCCTCGGGCCGCTCCGCACCCATGGCATGGAGGGAGGCTCCCGCTCTTCTCTTCATCTTCAGCCTCTTCTTCCTTCTGCTCTTCTTCTCTTCTTCATTTTCTTCTCCGGGCCGCTCCGCACCCATGCTGGCATGGAGGGAGGCTCCCGCTGTGTGACGGCGTCTCCTTGTCTGATGGTTCTTAAATAACGGGGGGGGCGGGGTCACCTCTGACGCACGGTGACTTGACGGGACTTCCCTGTGACGTCACGGGGAATGCCACAGGGAAGTCCCGTCATGTCCCGTGCGTCAGAGGGGGCGGGGTCACCGGGTGGCCCCGCCCCCCATTATTTAAGAACCGTCAGATGAGGAGATGCCGTCACACAGCGGGAGCCTCCCTCCACGCCAGCATGGATGCGGAGCGGCCCGGAGAAGAAAATGAAGAAGAGAAGGAGGAAGAAGAGAAGAGGATGAAGAAGAAGATGAAGAGAAGAGTGGGAGCCTCCCCCCATGCCATGGGTGCGGAGCGGCCCGAGGAGAAGAAGATAGAAGATGCCGCGGAGGAGATGCTGGACGAGAACGCCGGAGGAAGAAACAGAAGAGCCAGAAGAACCAGAAGAAGATGAAGGAAGATAGAAGAAAGAAGAAGCAATCAAATAAAGGAATTGTCAAAAACTGTCTCTTGTCATTTTTAACATTTTTGACAGTTTTTAGTGAAATGGTAGGGGTAAGTACCCCAATACCATTTCACACAGGGGGGGCGGGATCTGGGGGTCCCCTTGTTAAAGGGGGCTTCCGGATTGCGATAAGCCCCCTGCCCGCAGACCCCCACAACCACTGGCCAGGGTTGTGGGGATGAGGCCCTTGTCCTCATCAACATGGGGACAAGGTGTTTTGGGGGGCTACCCCAAAGCACCCTCCCAATGTTGAGGGCATGTGGCCTGGTACGGTTCAGGAGGGGGGGGGCTGCACTCTTGTCCCCCCCTTTTCCTGCGGCCTGCCAGGTTGCGTGCTCGGATAAGGGTCTGGTATGGATCTTTGGGGGGACCCCACACCGTTTTTTTTTTTTGGCGCGGGGTTCCCCTTAAAATCCATACCAGACCTGAAGGGTCTGGTATGGAATTTAGGGGGAACCCCACGTCATTTTTTTTTTTAAATTTTGGTTCGGGGTTTCCCTGTGGGGAATTCCCATGCCGTTTTTATCAATGAACTTCTATGTGTATTGTCGGCAATGCAATAGCCGCGGGTAGTTTTAAATGGGTTTTTTTCCTTCGAAATGTCATTTTGCTGTCAGACTGTTCTAAACACGGGAAACATGCGCCCCTTTACAGGCATACTATAGACACCCCCCAGGTACGAAATTTAAAGGGATATTACACTTTTATTGTTTGACTTTAAGCATTATTAAAATCACTGCTCCTGAAAAAACGGCCATTTTTAAAACTTTTTTTTGCATTGATCCATGTCCCCTGGGGCAGGACCCGGGTCCCCAAACACTTTTTATGACAATAACTTGCATATAAGCCTTTAAAATTAGCACTTTTGATTTCTCTCAGACTTTTAAAAGGGTGTTCTGCGGCATTCGAATTTGCCGCGAACACCCCAAATTGTTCGCTGTTCGGCGAACTTGCGAACAGCCAATGTTCGAGTCGAACATGAATTCGACTCGAACTCGAAGCTCATCCCTAGTCAGTAACTATACTCTGGTAGGCTGTGGTGTTTAAACCATGCTCAATTGGTACTAAGGTTCCCCAAAGGGTGCCAAGAAAATATCCCTCACACCATTACACCACCACCAGCCTGAACCGGTGATACAAGGCAGGATGGATCCATGCCCCAAATTCTGACCCCACCGTCTGAATGTCGCACCTGAAACCCAGACTCATCAGACCAGGCAACGATTTTCCAATCTTCTATTGTCCAATTTTGGTGATCCTGTGCAAATTGTAGCCTCAATTTCCTGTTCTTATCTGACAGGAGTGGCACCCGGTGTGGTCTTCTGCTGCTGTAGCCCATCTACTTCAAGATTCGATGTGTTGTGCATTCAGAGATGGTATTCTGCATACTTTGGGTGACTGTTGTCTTTCTATCATCTGGAACCAGTCTGCCCATTCTCCTCTGACCTCTGACATCAACATTATGTCCACAAACAGCTCGACTTTTTCCAGGGCCAGGGGAGACATAAGCCCAACAGGCCAGTCTGTCCTCCTCATCTCTGCCCCCCTTACTGATCTCTACACCCCTCCCCACTACCATATAGAACTTACCTATTGCCCCCTCTCTGCCTGGATCACTCCTCTTCTCTTTTTTCCATTTCATTGTCCTGTTTTCTCCTCGACTTCCAGTATTGGGCACTTCCACTTCTGGTTATGTCATCTGGGAGGTGTTAGCTGCAGTGGCGGCCCATCCATACAGGGCACAGAGGCACCGCCCCCTAATCCATGAGCCCGGCCCCTAATCTACATGCAGAGTGCCGGACGCATTGGATTTCAATGGAGATTTTTTTTTTTTTAATCACATGATTAGAGCCTGAAGCTCTAAATTGGCTTAAAAAAGGGTGGGCTCAGGGGGTAGAGCACTGCACGCATGGTGAGGGGGATGCTCGCGGCTTTCCATCCTTCTCCCCTTGCAGGGGGGTCATTATTTTACTCCCCCCCAAAATATTTAGCACCAGCCCCCACTGGTCAGCTGGGAACCTCCCGTACCCATGAAATAGCCTATGATGCTCTTATCGGTCCTTAAATAAGGTGCCTCCTTTTTTTTTTCTGTTTATTTTTTTCAAGCTATGAACATTTTCAGCAAGTGCAGGAAGTGGAATGTCCTTGTCATTTACTGTAAGCTGAACAGAAATCACTAGCAACCTTATCTTCTTTCTGTAAACTACCAGTCTCATCATCCCCCTTTTAATCTATGGGGGACTGAAAAAAGAAAGCTAATGCCGCCACCATGTCTAAAGACTATTAAATTGCAGTGTATTAGAGAAGCACTTTAACTATAGGATGGGAAATCAGTGATCAGGGTGTGTACAAGAGCTAGCAATCTATTCCATGTATCTGGGCTCTGGGTTGGTGACCTGTGCCTGATGGTGACTGTCCTTCTCCAGATCCGGTTCTCATCTCCAACATCATCAGTACCGGGGGCTGGCTGGGTGAGGAGATGGCTGTGAGCGTCCAGTTCTCTGGAGAAGAGAGCCCTGTGACCTGGGAGGGGGACGGGGAGCCTCTCCCTGAAAGGTACCAGCTGATAGATGACAATCAGGGACGTAGATAAGGGGGGGTTTGGGGGAAACCCCCCCAGAGCATCAGTGCAGAAGTAGTAATGTTATGTGTGCTTCAACTACATTGCCACACTGACACACACATGGTGTTGTGTGCTGCCTGAGGCTGCTGTTACACCGTCTGACCACCGGGGTGCGCCGGCCTGGGCTGTTGGGCTCGGCTTGGGCTGAGGGAGGCTGTGTCATCAGTGAGGGGCGGGGCCGGGAGCTCCATTGATGCTCTGACCCTGCCCTGCCCCGCCCCATGTAGCCTGTATGGGCTCGGAGGCTCAGAGCAGAGAGGGAGTGCTGAGAGTGCCTCCCCTGTACATCTGAGATCCCCGCTCCCTACCACGGAAAGCCCCGCCCACTACCGTGAAAGTCCCACCCCAAGACCTCTGAGAGTGGGAGGTGAGGTCTTTCTGCCAATACACACGGCCTGTAGACTCACTGTTACGCTAAACCCTCCCTGACAATGTTGTTTACCCCCCCTGTATAGCTGTGCATTGCTGAAAGTTAGAATTTTAAAAATGGCTACCTGATCATCTCCTGTAGTATGTCGCATCCGCAGTCTCTGGTCAGTTCCTGTAGTCACAGCCAAAGTCTCTAGTCAGTTCCTGTAGTCACAGCCGCAGTCTCTGGTCAGTTCCTGTAGTCGCATCTGCAGTCTCTGATTATCTGTGCATTTGGCTTGTGGCTGTGGCGACTGTGACATCAATGGGCAAGTTTAATGGTGAACGCCGCCTGTGAAACTTGACATGTCGGGTTGCGGCACCGTGAAGCTAACATACCTCCCAACTTTTTGAGATGGGAAAGAGGGACACCTATCAGCAAAAGTATGCAGGCATAGGACACACCCCTTGCCACACCCCCTTTAAAGGAGGATTGTACAAAAAATGCTTTTTTACTACTACTATTCCTTTATTTTGGCTTCTGGAATTTATAAATGCAACAATTTAGAAATCAGATGAAAGGTTTAGCTCTGGAAAACACTTTTTGACAGATAAAAAGTGCATTGTATATACATCTATAGAGATCAGACCAAAATGAGGGACAAATGAAGAGGAAAGAGGGACAGAGGGACATTGCTCCAAATCAGGCACAGCCCCCCGAAATCAGGGACAGTATGAAGCTATGAGCTAAGCATGGATGTCACGGTAATGTGTAGTCAACGATGCAGCTGCTATGTTCATTTAGAGGTAGCTGGTCAAGGGGTGGTTCTGTTTAATCATCCCCTTTTGCCGCGTACACACGAGCGGACTTTACGGCGGACTTTGCCCGGCGGACTGGATTTCGTCGGACAATTCGATGTGTGTGGGCTCCAGCGGACTTTGTTTTCTCAAAAGTTGGATGGACTTAGATTTGAAACTTGTTTAAAATTTATCCGTTGAAATCGAGTCCGGTCGAAAAGTCCGCCGTCTGTATGCTAGTTCGACGGACAAAAAAGCCACGCTAGGGCAGCTATTGGCTACTGGCTATGAACTTCCTTGTTTTAGTCCGGTCGTACGTCATCACGTACGAATTCGATGGACTTTGGTGGATTGTGTGTAGGCAAGTCCGTTCATTCAGAAAGTCCGTCGGAAAGTACGTTGAAAAGTCCGCCGGGCAAAGTCCGCCGTAAAGTCTGCTCGTGTGTACGCGGCATTTGAGTCCTCGTTCACATTGACTGCAGCTTTGAAATCGTGCAACTTCATCTGAAATCACATGATTTCAAAGCTGCGGCTTCATGCACAGATGTCTATGCAAGTCGCACCTGAAATCCCCAAAAGTAGTGCAGGAACTACTTTTTCAAATCAGTGCGGCATTTGAACATGGCCATTGCCAGCAAAAGTGTGTGACTTTGACAGGTCAAATCGCACAAGTTGCTCCAATGTGAATAGGGGCTTAGGCCGTTCTTATACTCAATCTGGTCATGTCCACTACTCTCTGCAGCATGCTCAACAGAATCTGTTTTTCAACTGTATCCCAGGAGGGCTGGTATTTTGTCACACTGCTGTAATCTCTAGCAACCAATCAGTGAGCAGTAATGATAAGCAGTAATCTATCACTACCAATCAGTGAGCAGTAATGTGCAGTAACTTCTAGCAGCCAATCAGTGAGCAGCAATGATGTGCACTAACCTTTAGCAGCCAATTGGCAAGCAGAAATGATGTTCAGCAAACTCTAGCAACTAATCAGTGAGCCGTAACGTGTGCTGTAACCTCTGGCAACCAGTCAGTGAGCAGTAATGATACATTGTAACCTCTGGCAACTAATCACATTCGCTGCCTGATCTTCCGCAGTAAACTGATTTTGAAAATGTTTGCCCATGGTCCATTTAATTCTAAAGAGGGTCCTGGCTCTCGCTGCTCCGCCTCCACACAACGGTGCTTCCAGGCTCCTTTATATGAGATCATGTCTTCTTGACTTGTCCAGCTGCAGCCACCAGGCCAGGAGTAAGCACTGAGCAGAGTGGGAGGGACCGGCACCTACCCGCCCACCGGTCCACTCCATTTCCATTGGTTCTGCCTCCTTGCAGTGCCGCTTCCCACCTTTGAGTGCCACTTGGGTAAGGAGCTGGACCCTCAAAAGGTGCTGTGAGCCACCAGCCTGCCACATGGACCTAGATGTGGACGATGTTCTGAAGTGCTGCTGCTGCTGTCCGTTGACCCAGTAGACCCTGGGTCACTAGGTGTGTCCCTCTTTCCCTTGTGTCCTCCTCAGTCAGGCTAGCTTAGAACTGCAGGGCTGCAGTATTTTTTCCAGTCATTCTACTGAGATTGTGGCAACTGCTGGCAAAGTTGGTGATTGAGGCGCTGGACTGAGTCTTCCATAATTGCTGTTGTGTTGGCCTGTTGGTCACATGTAGTGATTTGGGATCGTGGGCAGAATATTGCTGTGATTCTGCCCGCCACTGCGCCCCAATTCCAAATCACAACGCAATGCTGGTAAAACACAGCCCATGAGTTTGGTCCATTCATTTTTACTGGCTCCACAATGTGGTCTCTTTTTGCTGTGATTGTTGAGCGAT
This sequence comes from Aquarana catesbeiana, assembly GCF_042186555.1. Lineage (NCBI taxonomy): Eukaryota > Metazoa > Chordata > Amphibia > Anura > Ranidae > Aquarana > Aquarana catesbeiana. Next base: position 790,406,512 of record NC_133325.1, read on the forward strand.
TTATCACACAACAAGCATCCAAAACCACACCACATTTTGGGACCACTAAAAATGAATGGAACACAAACACATGTGCTGCGTTTTGCCAGCATTGCAGTGTGATTTTGAATTGCGGACAGAATCACAGCGATTCTGCCCACGTTCCTAAATCGCTACATGTGAACAGTCAGGGCCTAACAGGCTAACACAACAGCAATTATGGAAGACTCGGCCTCAGCATATTTTATAGGTACAAGGAAGCCTAGATTTTGTTTAACCGTGTCCCTTAAGACCCTCCTACTATCGTGTTTGGCCACACCCACTTTTTTTGCTGCGGCCCGCTGCCGACACTGCTTCCCTGTCATGTCCCTCATTCTCTAGGTACGTTCTGTATGTGTGGACTCTGCACAGTACCACTTCTGTCTACTATCCTGTGTTAACAAAAAATCTGTGAGTGTGCTTCCTTCCACAAGATGGCACCCTTTGCACCTGCCCAGTAAGATTGGCTATTACAGTGCACCACCCTGTGATAGGCAGTCCAATGGCAGAGAGCACTGACAGCTGTCTTCTGGGGGGGGGGGGCAGTCCACTGTCAGAACACAATAGTACAGCGAAGAGATCGCTGTACTAACAGACTGTGTTAGTACATTGATCTGTCAGGTTTTTTTTTTTCGTTCAGCCAGTACCAGGTTTTAGACTGGACAATGGCCAACCTCACTAAGAAATGTTCATAAAAACTGGAAGAAGGCAAAACTGAAATGACATATTGAACCTCCGATCATGGTAAGAAGCCTCTAACAGAGGCTTCTTACCACGTGATCAGCTGTGACCAATCACAGCTGATCATCGCGTGAACCAGGAAGTTCCGGTAAACAGCATTCCTCGGTTCGCGCTGACAGGGAGAGCCATTGAGCGTCCCTGTCAGAGGGGGGTCTGCGCTGATAATCAGCACATTGGTTATTAGCACAGCCCCCATCAGATGTTCCCGTCAGTGCCCAACAGCTGCCAGTCAGTGCCCCCTCAGAAAAATCTCTCAGTGCCCACCACAGTGCCCAGCAGTAACACCTGTCAGTACCTCATCATCAGTGCTATTAGTGTACATCAGTGCCATCTGTCAGTGCCGCCTATCAGTGCCTCCTTATCAGTGCCCATCAGTGAAGGAGAAAACTAAATTTTATGACAGAAACTAAGGAAAAGTTTTGTTTTTTCTTTTTGCTTTTTTTTTTAATTTTGGTCTTTTTTAGTTTGTTTATCAAAAAAGTAAAAACCCCAGTGGTGATCAAATGCCACCAAAAGAAAGCTCTATTTGTGGGAAGAAAATTATAAAAATATAGTTTGGGTACAGTGTAGTATGACCGCGCAATTGTCATTCAAAGTGCGACAGCGCTGAAAGATGAAATTTGTCCTGGGCTGGAAGGGGCAAAAGTGCCCGGTATTGAAGGGGTTAACGTATGTTAGCCTAACATTCAAAGAACAATTACAGTCTTTGAATCTAAGTGGCTGCCTGCAACTGCAATGATAGGCTAACATACATTAAACAAATGCTTTTTCTATCTAAGGCACTAAAGTTGCCTATAAACCCAGCTCTGCTCTCGAGCATGGCCACCCACCGACTGCATTGTAAGCTGAGTGACAGTTCTTAAATAAGTAAGGGGCAGGACCACCTGGTGACACCACCCCCTTGTGATGTCACCGACTGGTGAATGCTGGGGGTCCCTGAATGGCAGTTTGGAAATGTGGTCACCCCTAGTATTACTGGCAGATCATATAACTAATCATTGTGGGTACAAGAGCTAGCACTCTATTCCATGTATCTGGGCTCTGTGCTGGTGATCTATGACTGATGGTGATCTTCTTTCTCCTGATCATTCCAGATCCGGTTCTCATCTCCAACCTCACCAGTACTGGGGGCCGGCTGTATGAGGAGATGGCTGTGAGGGTCCAGTTCTCTGGAGAAGAGAGCGCTGTGACCTGGGAGGTGGACGGGGAGCCTCTCCCTGAAAGATACCGACTGATAGATGACAATAGGATGCTGATTATCCCCAGTGTGCAGAGAGACGACGCCGAGAGGAGATTCCGGGTCAGGATCACAAACCCGGTCAGTGAGGAGATCCGGGAATACCGGCTGGAGATCAGAGGTGAGAGAAGCAATTACTGGGGTAATAATCTGATCTGGTTTGTAGCGGGGTTTGGCGGGTTGATCTCCAGTCGATTTGCTTGGGCAATGGCTGGTGTTAGCGCTTCAATCATCACGGAACCATGGTTGATATGGTGTCAGAATGATTGAAGAGCATTATTTCTTTTTTTACATTGTGATATAAAATGAAATCTCACCATAATTCAGAATCAGTGGGAGCCCTGAGCGTGTCACATGCCACAGTCATTTGCCACCAGATGCAGCGGGTTACTTGTCATCAGATGCAGCGAGTCATTGCCACCAGAGACAGCGAGTCATTGCCACCAGAGACAGCGAGTCATTGCCACCAGAGACAGCGAGTCATTGCCAACAGATGCAGCGAGTCATTGCCAACAGATGCAGCGAGTCATTGCCACCAGATGCAGCGAGTCACTTGCCACCAGATGCAGCGAGTCACTTGCCACCCGATGCAGCGAGTCACTTGCCACAAGATGCAGCGAGTCACTTGCCACAAGATGCAGCGAGTCACTTGCCACAAGATGCAGCGAGTCACTTGCCACAAGATGCAGCGAGTCACTTGCCACAAGATGCAGCGAGTCACTTGCCACAAGATGCAGCGAGTCACTTGCCACCAGATGCAGTGAGTCATTGCCACCAGATGCAGCTTTTCACTTGCCACCAGATGCAGCGTGTCACTTGCCACCAGATGCAGCATGCCACTTGCCACCAGATGCAGCATGCCACTTGCCACCAGCATGTCACCAGTGCTATGGCACCCGAACCAAGCGTGTACACCAGCACATGCGCAGTTTAGGGTCGGAACAGGGGTGGGTGGGGAGAGATGATGTCATCTCTCTGCTCTCTATCCACACCTCTGATGGAGCAGCCTTTGCAGCCCGGCTGTGAAGGCAGATCAGCGGTGATGCAGGTCGGGTGGGGAGAGATGAGGTCATCTCTCTGCTCACCCGCTGCACCCCTTATGCCGCGTACACACGATCGCACATTCCGACAACAAAATCCATGTTTTTTTTCTGACGGATGTTGGCTCAAACTTGTCTTGCATACACACGGTCACACAAATCTTGTCAGAAATTCCGATTGTCAAGAACGCGGTGATGTATGACGAGCCGAGAAAAATGAAGTGCAATAGCCAGTGCAGCTCTTCTGTTTGATTCCTAGCATGCATGGAACTTTGTGCATCGGATTTGTGTACACACGATCGGAATTTACGACAACAGATTTTGTTGTCGGAAAATCTGAAATCTAGATCTCAAATTTTTTTTGTCGGAAATTCCGATGGAAAATGTCCAATAGAGCCTACACACGATCGGAATTTTCGACAACAAGCTCACATCGAACATTTCCCGTCGGAAAACCCGACCGTGTGTACAGGGCATTAGAGTACAGCTTTTGCGGCCCGACTGCAAAGAGGCCACGGATTAGCACTGGTCCATGGCCTGGGGGTTGGGAAACCTGTGTATAGAAGATGATCATAGTGGGAGTGTGACACCGAATAGTAACATTGTGTCATGTTGTCTCTTCTCTGATTGGAGGATATACAGGGGAGATGTCACATGACCACTGACCATACCGACTGATACATTGTATATTTATTAAACATGTGTATATGAATCTTATACATTGTATTTAAATTACTTTTACATTCTAACAGATTTGAATTCACATAGCGGGAGGCCGGGTCTCAATGTTGGTGTCCTCGTAGTGGCAGTGATGATTTCTATTTCCAATATATAGGTGAGTGATATTCTTTCTCTCTCTATTAGCCTCGTCACACAGGTGCGACTTGTCATGCGATTTGACAGTTTCAAATCACATGACAAGCCGCACTCTTGTCTACATTGGAAGCAGTCAAATCGGTGTGACTCTGACTCAGTAGGAGTCGCACCAATTTTGAAAGCAGTTCCTGCACTACTTTTTTTGCAAGTTCAGGTGTGACTTGCAGAGACATCGATGCATGAAGTTACAGATATCTTCCAAGTAGTACCTGAAGTAGCACTACTTTGAAATTGTGCAACTTCACTTCAGTGTCATTATGGGTGTGACTGGGGGCTTACTCTGATAATATACAGAAGCAGTTTTTTATTATTATCCCTTGCTGGCTGTAAGCTGACACTGAATGTAGTAAAGACTCTGTTTATAATGGATGGATCCAAGATCATTCACCTGCCCAGATTAGTAGTTATTCATTTGCTGGTGGATTTCACTGGTTTTTCAGAGTTGGCTGGAGAATGTTGTGGAAGGTGAATGTAAATGAAGATATTGAGTGAATGTGTGGCAGGACCCCAGCAGAGAGGCAGTGCAAACTCCAAATGAAATAATTGGATGTTCCAGTCCACACGACAACCATTAGTGGTGAATATAACCTTCTCTATGTTATAAATACTAAACTATACATTTAGAAAAAACAACATTTCTCATTAAATGAGTCTCTCCTGAAGGGTCCTTTGTGTTTGAGAATCCTGACAAAGGAGGTACTGTATGAATCCCCTGTAGGGATGAGCTGAACACCCCCTGTTCGGTTCGCACCAGAACATGCAAACAGGCAAAAACTTAGTTTGAACACACGAACACCGTTAAAGTCTATGGGACACGAACATGAATAATCAAAAGTGCTAATTTTAAAGGCTTATATGCAAGTTATTGTCATAAAAAGTGTTTGTTTAAAAACGGCTGTTTTTTGGGGAGCAGTGATTTTAATAATGCTTAAAGTGAAACAATAAAAGTGTAATATTCCTTTAAATTTCATACCTGGGGGGTGTCTACAGTATGCCTGTAAAGAGGCGCATGATTCCCGTGTTTAGAACAGTCTGACAGCAAAATGACATTTCAAAGGAAAAAAAGTCATTTAAAACTACTCGCGGCTATTAATGAATTGCCGGTCCGATAATACACATAAAAGTTCATTGATAAAAACGGCATGGGAATTCCCCACAGGGGAACCCCGAACCAAAATTTAAAAAAAATGACGTGGGGGTCCCCCTAAATTCCATACCAGGCCCTTTAGGTCTAGTATAGATATTAAGGGGAACCCCGGCCGCTGTGTGATGCTTCTCCTCTTCTGACGGCTCTTAAATAACGGAGGGCAGGGGCCACCCAGTGACCCCGCCCTCCTCTGATGCACGGGGACTTCCCTGTGGCATTCCCCGTGACAAAAGAGGGGGGTGGACAGGGAAGTCACAGTGCGTCAGAGGGGGGCGGGGTCACTGGGTGGCCCCGCCCTCCATTATTTAAAGGGGTTGTAAAGGTAAAAGTTTTTTCACCTTAATGCATTCTATGCATTAAGGTGAAAAAACTTCTGACAGAACCGCCGCCCCCAGCCCCCCCGTTTTACTTACCTGACGCCTCGAAAGTCAGCTTCGCGTTCCCGACATCTGTTCCTCCGCTCACCCTGGCCGCTGATTGGCTGCAGTGGATGGATTGAAAGCAGCGCAGCCATTGGCTCGCGCTGCTGTCAATCACATCCGATGACGCGGCGCGCCGGGGGGCGGGGCCGAGTGATACAGCGAGCGGCTATAGCCGCCGGCTGTATCACGGGAGCGCGCCCGCAAGCACTCACCACCGTGCGAGAGAGCTCGCATGAAGGTGGTAAATGCTTGCGGGGAGGAGCTGAGACAGCCGCCGAGGGACCCCAGAAGACCAGGTTCGGGGCCACTCTGTGCAGAACGAGCTGCACAGTGAAGGTAAGTATGACATGTTTGTTATTTAAAAAAAAAAAAAAAAACACCTTTACAACCCCTTTAAGAACCGTCAGAAGAGGAGAAGCGTCACACAGCGGGAGCCTCCCATCATGCTGGATGCGGAGCGGCCCAGAAGACGAAGGGAAAAAGATGCCGGCGCCGCGGAGGAAGATGCTGGACGAGAACACCAGAGGAAGAACCAGAAGAACCAGAAGAAGATGAAGGAAGAAACCGAAGGAAGATAGAAGATAGAAGAAAGAAGAAGCATTTAAATAAAGGAATTGTCAAAAACGCTCTTGTCATTTTTAACATTTTTGACACTTTTTTTGTGAAATGGTAGGGGTACAAAGTACCCCCTTACCATTTCACACAGGGGGGAGGGCCGGCATCTGGGGGTCCCCTTGTTAAAGGGGGCATCCAGATTCCGATAAGCCCCCCACCCACAGACCCCCACAACCACCGGGCAAGGGTTGTGGGGATGAGGCCCTTGTCCCCATCAACATGGGGACAAGGTGTTTTGGGGGGCTACCCCAAAGCACCCTCCCAATGTTGAGGGCATGTGGCCTGGTACGGTTCAGGAGGGGGGGCGCTCTCTCGTCCCCCCCTCTTTTCCTGCGGCCTGCCAGGTTGCGTGCTCGGATAAGGGTCTGGTATGGATTTTTGGGGGGACCCACGCCATTTTTAAAAAAAATTTTGGCCGGGGTTTCCCTTAATATCCATACCAGACCTGAAGGGCCTGGTATGGAATTTAGGGGGACCCCACGCCATTTTTTTTTTACATTTTGGCCGGGGTTCCCCTTAATATCCATACCAGACCTGAAGGGCCTGGTTTGGAATTTAGGGGGACCCCCACATCATTTTTTTAAAAATTTTGGTTCGGGGTTCCCCTGTGGGGAATTCCCATGCCGTTTTTATCAGTGAACTTTTATGTGTATTGTCGGACCGGCAATTCATTAATAGCCGCGAGTAGTTTTAGATGATTTTTTTTCCTTTGAAATGTCATTTTGCTGTCAGACTGTTCTAAACACGGGAAACATGCGCCCCTTTACAGGCATACTATAGACACCCCCCAGGTATGAAATTTAAAGGGATATTACACTTTTATTGTTTCACTTTAAGCATTATTAAAATCACTGCTCCTGAAAAAACGGCCATTTTTAAACCTTTTTTTTGCATTGATCCATGTCCCCTGGGGCAGGACCCAGGTTCCCAAACACTTTTTATGGCAATAACTTGCATATAAGCCTTTAAAATTAACAATTTTGATTTTTCACATTCGTGTCCCATAGACTTTGGGACACAAACACATTTTTTGCCTGTTTGCATGTTCTGCTGCGAACCGAACCGGGGGTGTTCGGCTCATCCCTAGTCTAGACACTATTTTACTGATCCCTCCATGTTTATACAGCCAGGGTTCTGAGTTAATAAATTAGGCCAACAGCATTTTATACCCTTCACCATGCTTCATGGTTGGGATGAATTCCAGTGTTTACTTTCTTTTAAACTAAATGCTGGGTACATTTAACAAAACAGTCACACATTTCTATCCTCTATACCTGGAGCATTGGTACAGAAGTGCTGTGGAGCACCCAGGTGGTTTTACCATCATAAACCAGAGAGCTGTGTGTGTTTTTTTTCCATTAGGTGAGCATTGGTGTCTTCTGTACCTATCAGCCCGGGTTCACACATATGCGAATTAGATGTGCGTTTCCGCACATCTAATTCGCATAGCAGGAGAATGTGACCAGCTCCCTATGGAGCCGGTTCACATATCTCCGGGGCGGCTGCGGAGCGCACAGCACAAAAACGCTGTGCGTCTTTGGCTGCGTTTCAGGGCCGAATTCCGGCATTGAATCGGCCCTGATTCGTCCCTGAAATGGAGAACAGGGACGCACAGCGCTCCTGTGCGATCCGCAGCCCGATGTGGTGTGAACCCGGGCTCAGAGTCTGTTTTTTTACATCAGAGCTACACATAGTTCTTCCATAATGGCAAAGAAGAATATGTGTTTTTACTGTTAAACAAAACTGCTTTCTTTATTGGAACTTAAATAAAGATCATAGGACATTTCAGAGCGGAACAATTTTAAAAAAGAAGGGCCAGGGACTTCTTTACTTGCAGTAGAGCAGCGCATTGAAATGATCAGGCTGCTATACCTGCAACATGCGCACACAAATGCGCATGCACATATGTGAACAAGTTGTTTAAGGAAGAACCGTGCCCAGATCTAATCCAATGTAGATGTGTTGCACTGCTGCTGTATATGCTGAGATATACTCTGCCTGAGAATGTGTCTAAAAAAACAGCGCTGTGAACAAGTATGTGTGTCTATTCAAAAAAATAAATAAATACCAATACCATAAGAATGTGATACTTTGTACTCGTGCTCCTGCAACAGTGTATCTTACCCGACTAAAAACTCAGATGTTTAAGTGTAAATAGTTCCAACCAGCTGAATTAACTATGAACCATGTGGCTCCTGTAAATAATAAGGCTGTGACCTATATTAATGTGCTAATTCTATACCCATCTAATAATGACATGCACCACTAATTAAAATTATATACATCAAAAATCAATATACTGTAAAAGTGTGTCAAAAAAGAAAAAGAAAAAAGTCCTCTCTGTGAAAGTTCATACGTGCAGTATAATATATAACCACAAAAATTGTTCTCAAGGAATCCCAGTCCTATATCTTCAAAGCAGACAACAAATATGAAAAAGTCCTCTTGTAATGAATATTCTATTTCGTGACCATCCACCACAACTTATGTACAAAAAACTCACCAGGTGTTAACACCAGACAGCACATATTCTTATATTAAAAAAATTCCTCTTTAGCCCGACCATACGAGGTGCAGGGGCGCAGCCCCCCTAATCCATGTGCCTGGCCCCTTATCTACATGCGAAGCGACGGACGCATGGGTTCCAATGGGTTTTTTGTTTGTTTGTTTTTTAAGCACATGATTAAAGCCTGAGGCTTTAATTGGCTTCAAAAAAGGGTAGGCTTGGTGCGCATCTGCCTCCTAAGTTAAGGAGGCCTCTGTCCGTCCATCCCCCGCGGGGGGGTGGGGGGAGGGTTGATCACTGCCTTCACGTCCGTCTCCCATGGAGGGGTGGGGGTGGTTAAGGGATCGCTGTCTTCCCGTCCATCTCATGTGGGGATCGGCGTTGATTTGCCCCCCCAAAAAATTAAGCACCAGCCGCCACTGATCCTCTGTATAGATCATACCCCTATGATCCTCCCCAGATGCCGTAATCTGTCAGATCTTCAAATGATCAGATCCCCTTCTGGTGTGATCAAACAAATAAATCGGGTCTGATCTTCCCCAAACAAAGGCAATCAAACAGATCTTCAGATACAGATTTGATATGGAAGAGAAAAGATCTCGTATAGCACAAAAACCTTTTAACCAACTCAAAAAATGTATTAAAAAGTATTGCACCCACAAGCTGAGGTGTCCGCCTGATCAGAAGCAGCCCGTCCATTAAGGGCGCCCGGGCGCCGCCCCCTCTATCCACACCACCCCCCTATATGCAATGGATAGATTCATGCATAGCATAAATCTATCAATGGCCTCCGCGGCCACCCATATTCATGCGTCAGGCCCCTTTCAGGACACCGGCACATGAATTACAGTGGTGGGGGTGTTTTTTTGAAGCACCTAATTAAAGCCACAGGCTCTAATAGGCACAAAATTGGGTGGACTCGGAGCGCAGAGCATTGCACTCGGAGCCAGGTGTGTTAGAAAAGCAAATGAATATTCGCTTTTCTAACACTGAATCGCCTCTCCGCTAATCAGGAAGCGCGGGTCTGATATCCGTCAACTGATTGGCTGAAAGGTTAGGTGATCCTATTGGACGCCTAGGAGGGGGATGCATGGCAGAAGGCCTTTGAATCACACTACAGGAGGAGGAAGAAAGCTGCCGGACGCGCTGTCTGCCCACTTCCTAGATGGGATAAGTGCGGGGCTTTGATGTGGAGGGTTGCCGCCACCGCCAATCGACCGGGGGGGTTGGCTGTTTGCCGCCCCCCAAAAGAAAAAAACCACCAGCTGCCAATGCTCCTGACACCAGTAACCCAGCAATAAATTTAAGCTGGATGTGCTCTGGCATTATCATCGTTGCATGCACCAACTCAGCACCTTGTGACAGCACATCAGATCCCTGTTGCAGGAGCACGAGTACACAGTATCACATTCTTGTGGCATTGGTATTCATTGATTTTTTTTAATGGACACACATACTTGTTTACAGCGCTGTTTTTTAACAAAAATACAAAGTTCCTGCCCAATATTTCTCCCCTTGTTGGTATTATAGGGACAGTAACTGTATGGACAAAGGCTGCATACTATGTTGAAAGTGAAATCATACAATGGAGTGTATGGAGGTGATCAGGGATGGTGAGGGTCTTCATAATGTCTTGGGGGCCACCATCTGGCTTCTTATTCAGTAAGCACCCAGAAGTCACATTACCAGGGAGATTCAGTGAATGGATGATATTTAACTGCTATAAATCCTGTGTGAGCTGTGAGGATATTCTGTTCTGTCACCTGACCTGTTATTCTGGGTTTTATATCCTCAGATCCTTTCTAGGAGAAAACATAGTCCTTCAAACCAAGTCTCTGGAGAAGAAAAATGCTTCTGTGCACATTATGAAGAAAAGAGATATGCCCACTATGGAGAATGGAGCTGTCCCCACTACAGAGTAGAGCTGCACGATTCTGGCTAAAATGAGAATCACAATTTTTTTGCTTAGAAGATAGATCGCGATTCTCACGGCGTAACATCATCTTTCACATTAAAACAAAAAATATTGGGCTAACTTTACTGTTTCGTTTTTTTTTATTCATTGAGGTGTATTTTTTCCCAAAAAATTGCGTTTGAAAGAACGCTGGGCAAATACAGTGTGACATAAAATATTACAGAAATTGACATTTTATTCCCTAGGGTCTCTGCTAAAATATATATACAAACATATTATATATATATATATATATATATATATATATATAAATAATATGTTTGGGGGTTCCAAGTAATTTTCTAGCAAAAAATATTGATTTTAACTTAAGAAACAAGTGTCAGAAAAAGACTTATGCCCTGTACACAGGATAGGATTTTCCGATTGGAAAATGTGTGATAGGACCTTGTTGTTGGAAATTCCAACCGCGTGTGGGCTCCATTACACATTTCCCATCGGAATTTCCGACACACAAAGTTTGAGAGCTTGCTATAAAATTTTCCGACAACAAAATCCGTTGTCGGAAATTCCGATCGTGTGTACACAAATCCGACGCACAAAGTGCCATGCATGCTCAGAATAAATAAAGAGATGAAAGCTATTGGCTACTGCCCCGTTTATAGTCCCGACGTACGTGTTTTACGTCACCGCGTTCAGAATGATCGGATTTTCCGACAACTTTGTGTGACCGTGTGTATGCAAGACAAGTTTGAGCCAACATCCGTTGGAAAAAATCCATGGATTTTGTTGTCGGAATGTCCAATCAATGTCCGACCCTGTGTACAGGGCATTAGACTTTAAGTGGTTAAACTTCCTGCATTTACACGTTGTTAAAAACTTGGCAGACTGCCAGGATTTTTTCTTTACACTCAGAAGTTTATCCCTTTGATCTAAGAAGGAAGAGTTAGTTACAATGTTTCATGTTAAAAACTTGGCAGACTGCCCGGATGTTTTCTTTTGACAGGTGAGTGAGCAGATAAGTCTCTCCACTTGTTATATGAAAGAATCGGCAAACTCTGCAATAGAGAACGTCAGTGGGGTTGAATCGAGATCACGATTTTTTAACGAATAATTGTGCAGCTCTACTACAGAGGAATAGAGATGAGCTAAAGTGACTCCAGTACACTGCTCTTCATACTACTGACTAGGGATGCACCAATACCATTTTTTTTACGAGTACCGATACTTTTTTTTAGTACTCACCGATACCGATTACGGATACCTACCGCACCGGTTTTGCTTTCACTTTGGCTGTCAGCAATGATACAAAGCATTGAAAAGTTATTTACAAATTAAATAAATAGGGTTTTTTTTTTTCGCTTTTTCAATATGAAATGTGTAAATATATGTTATTGAATATTTTTTACACATATATATTAACAAAGCAAACAAAAAAAAAGTTTTAATCGTTTAAAAAATAGACATGAACAAAAAAAAAAAAAGCAGGAAAATAATAATTAAATAGAGGAGAATAGGGAGTTAATTATGGCTGATTAGAGTAAATTAAGGGTTAATAAGGCATTAAACAGAGGAACATTTGTTCATCCCTTTGATCTGCAGATGAAGAAATAGAAAGATACAAAAAGAAACAATGTTTCTTCTTATTTTAGTGTTTCAGCAGCTGAGCAATGTTGTTAATAAGCCTTGCCGGCTGCTTTTTTTTTCTTTTTCTTTGACAGCTCCAATTACCGGACTTAACACTTCAGCTGTCAACAGGGGAGACCCACTGACAACTCAAAGAACTGGGCCGGAAAGTATCAGTTTTAGGTATCGGTGCATTTGCACGGGTACCACACTTGTGCAAATACTCGGTAACGGTGCAACCCTACTACTGACCCCTATACTCTGCCTTACATACTACTGACCCCTACACTCTGCCTTACATACTATGACCCCTACACTCTGCCTTACATACTACTGACCCCTACACTCTGCCTTACATACTACTGACCCCTACACTCTGCCTTACATACTACTGACCCCTATACTCTGCCTTACATAACTACTGCTACTATTTTTGCAGTCACTGACATCAATGAGGGGGGTTATTATTAGAGCCACTAACCCCAATGTTGGTGGTTATTAATGTATTCACTGTCACCGATGTTGGTGTTACTATTGCATCCATTGACACCAGTGCTTGGGGTTATAACTCACTGGCACCAATGCTGGGGGTTATTATTACACTTGCTGACTCCAGTGCTGGGGGCTGCTATTAATTCTCAGTTACATAAATGTTGAGGGTTATTATTACACAATCTAGTTTATAGCACCACCATTTACTTACTAAATATTTTTTTTGTTGATTGAAATTGTAAATGTAGACGCTGTGCTGGGGATTTGCTGAAACTGGAGAGTGCAAAATCTGGTGAAGCTCTGCATAGAAACTGGCTTTCAGGTTTTATTGTCAAAGCTTTTATTGAACAAGCTAAAGTTTGAGCCCGGATCCACACATGTGCGGTGCAAATTGAAGCTCAGGTTTCACTTGGAAGATAAAAATCAGTTGTTCAGCAGTTCCTCTGCATTGTAGCTGCGGATCAGTGAGCAGGGAGGGGGGGGGGGGGGGGGGAGGTGTAGTGAGGAGAAGGAGAAAATCCATGTTCAGAATGCAATGCATCTGCGAATCAGATGCGTTCCAATAGAAGATAATGGGATTGTAATTCACACCGCAATGCCCAGAAAACGCACACTTTTTTGTGCAATGCGCAGTGCAAATGCAACGCACATATGTGAACCAGATGCATTCGTATTTTAAAATGTCCAGCGATTGGATGCGGTGTAAGCCGCATCTAATTCACATAGGTGTGAACGGGGGCTTAAGCTAATTGGCTACCATGCACAGCTGAACCAGATTCTGAGTGCTCCAGTTTTATTACATCTCCCCCTGTTTTTTTATCTGGCACTTTCAATTTCTTAGAAAATGTTTTCAGCTTTTTTTCCCTTCCCAAAGGATGGATGAATTATACGTGTGTGTGAGGGGTGTACTCACTTTTGTGAGATTATATATCCTGATTCTTCTTCTCTTGATGTAGACATACTGCATCACAAAGATCATTGTCGGTGTAATTAGTGGAAATAATTGTATGTTTGTAGGAGTTGGGTGACACTATCTGATGGATATTGCAGTCTCCATATACACTATATTGTCAAATGTATTGGGACACCTGCCTTTACAGGCACATGAATAAATTGTGATCAATTGGCGCTAACAAATAACCTAACTCAAAAGCTGCTATAACACTCAAGGTCAAACTACAAATCCTTAGTAAAACGTTTAAAAACATAAATAGTGCAGCGCTAATTGAAAACTAAACTGAATCAATAAGGATTAATAAATGTATAATTTAAAACTTCAGAGAGAAAGTCCATGCATGTAAACAAATACACAGGGAGTAAAGCAGAGAGAGTCCTAAATTGTGAACACTTGTGCTGGTAAAAATGCTTTTTAATCTGGTGCAGATTCGTGAAGATACCACCACCGACAGAAACACAAGCCGCTCACCTTGCACAGTGGACCTACTGAGCTAACAAATAGGTCTACAAAAGCTTTCCCCACACAAGGGGTTAAGCGCTTAACAACTGGCCCATAGCCGAATGACGGCTACAGGGCGGATGCATAACTCTGGGAGGGCGTACAGTGACATCCTCCCAGAATCCCGCGCGCCCCCGGGGGCGTGCAGCCGAACACATCCGTGACCGCCGGGTCCTATCACGGATCATGGTAAGTGGCCACTGATAGCGGAGAGGGGAGAGATCGGTGGCAGCAGCGCTGTGGGCTGTGCTGTACTCTGTATACTCATCCATCCATCCATTCTGCATACCCATACATCCTCTGCATACTCATCCATCCATCCATACTCTGCATACCATACATACTCTGCATACCCATCTATACTCTGCATACCCATCCATCCATCCTCTGCATACCCATCCATACTCATCCATCCATCCATACCCATACATACTCTGCATACCCATCCATACTCATCCATCCATCCATACCCATACATCCTCTGCATACCCATCCATACTCTGCATACTCATCCATCCATCCTCTGCATACCCATCCATCCTCTGCATACCCATCCATCCATCCATACCAATCTATCCTCTGCATACCCATCCATACTCTGCATACTCATCCATCCATCCTCTGCATACCCATCCATACTCTGCATACTCATCCATCCATACTCTTCCATCCATCCATGCTCACCCATCCATACTCAGCATACTCATCCATCCATACTCAGCATACTCATCCATCCATACTCAGCATACTCATCCATCTATCCATCCATGCTCACCCATCCATACTCTGCATACTCATTCATCCATCCATAGTCTGCATACCCATCCATCCATGCTCACCCATCCATACTCAGCATACTCATCCATCCATCCATGCTCACCCATCCATACTCAGCATACTCATTCATCCATTCATGCTCAGCCATCCATCCTTAGCAATACTCATCCATCCATCCATCCTCAGCCATCCCATCCACCCCCATCCATAATTAACCATACCCATCCATACTCAGCCATACCCAGCCATACCCAGCCGTACCCAGCCGTACCCAACCCCAATCTGTCAACTGTCTCATTTAAAGTCTCCACCGCCCCTTCCTGTTTCTCTGAACCTGGGATGGAGGTACTACCCCGTGCCTCACTCAAAGTCCCAAACCTTCCATTGATACAGCCGTACCCAACCGTACCCGGCCATACTCTGGATACCCATCCATACTCAGCATACCCTTCCATACTCAGAATACTCATCCATCCATCCATGCTCACCCATCCATACTCAGCATACTCATCCACGCATACTCATCCATCCATCCTCATCCATACTCATCCATCCATGCATCCATGCTCAGCCATCCCATCCATAATTAGCCATACCCATCCATACTCTGCAATACTCAGCCGTACCCAGCCATTCTCAGCCGTACCCAGCTATACCCAGCCATACCCAGCCATCCCATCTTTACCCAGCCGTACCCATCCATACTCAGCCGTACCCGGCCATACTCATCCATCCCCATCCACAGCTCATCCATCCCCATTCATGGTCATCCATGCCACATCAGTTATCATCCATGCCACATCCATGCCACTACAGTGCCTCACAAAAATGTAATAGGTAGTCAAATTAGATTTGAAACTTATGTCCCTAAAACACCCGATGGTGCTCCCTGCATGTTGGTCCTCTGTATGTGGCCAGGCTGTGGAAAAGTCTGACACATGTGGTATCTAGGGATGAGCTTCGTGTTCGAGTCGAACCCATGTTCGACTCGAACATCGTCTGTTCGCCCGTTCGCCGAATTGCGAACGATATGGGCCGTTCGCGCCAAATTCGTGTGGTGCGTCACGGCCCATAATTCGCTGCGGAATCGCAGTGCATTGCTGGCTGATGATTGGCCAAGCATGCACTATGACCCGCATGCTTGGCCAATCACAGTGCCGTCTGAACAGAGAGCCGTAATTGGCCAAGGCGGCTTTGGCCAATTATGGCACAGGG